>NW_028278312.1:0-300000 GCF_059751315.1 Micrasema longulum
CTGGCGTATGCTTTAATGATTTGGGGTAACCAACTGTGAGTCAATAAAAAACTGCTTGATATAAGTTTTTTGATATCACATATTATAATATATTTAAATTATAAACCGCACTGGATATGTCAATTAGAATTAATTTGCTTGGACATTCGGTTTTATAAGCTTTGACCATAACTGATCAAGTCTTAATGAGATGAGATACACTTTAATTTTTTAACATTTTGAAAATTAGTTACTTTTTCTGTAAAATATTATTTAACTGTTTAAAGACCGTACTAAAAAAAACCCCTTTGCCAAAGGCGAGGTAACGTTGTTATATAATCATTAAGCAAAAGACGAGACATTTTGGAAAACATGTATTTAAAACGACAAAAGATCGCATTTATAATTATTGTTGTTTTATAATTATAACCTTACGTTATTCAATTAGATTTCTTTTGAGTTTGAGTTTATTCCACACCAAGCACAAGAGGTTATCTCTTTTTGGGTGGGGTAGTTCGATTTTTTTTTCATTTGTACTTTTCATCTCAAAGGTATTTTTATGTTTAAAACATGTATCCGTTAGCAAAATATTTTATATAAATAATAATCTACCTAAATTTGGGTATGCATGTATATATACATATATATATGAGGCCTCGGTATCAAAGATGGCCAAAAAATCCCATACCTGTTTTCGAGAAAATTTTGGAAATCTGTAATAGCACTTTTTAATTTCAATATTCCCAAAAAATATTTTTCGTTAGATAATATTTGGTGCTATTAACACTTTGAATGATTAACCTTAGGGTTGACATCACAACTAACGCTATTTTTAATAAATATGAAATATGCAGTTGGCCGCTTTTAATACTATTCCTAGCGTTTAGCCATCTTTGATACTGAGGGCCTCATATATATTTGATACTAGTTTTTTCCTACTTTTAGTGCTGCTGAACATATTTTGTAACGTACCATAAGTTTTATTAGACTATTGAACATTTTGGAAAAACGCAATTGAATTTACGTCCTCTAAAGTTATTTGTATAGTAACCTGAGCACCCTTAGTTTTTAATCTAGTATTTTATTTTCCGGATTTATAATCTATTTGTAGTCACAAAGTTGTTTTACCAGCAGGACATCACATTATTTCAAATATACGGCTTCGTTTATATTTTTCTACTCACGGAAATATATGAGTAAAGGCTCATTTATTACAAATAATTATTATACTTCATAGTAAAATATGTTTTATGTAAAAAAATATTATTTAGCATCTTTATTGTTTTGTTTTATTAACAACTTACAAATACCAAAAAAAAAATTGTTTTAGGAAAAAAACTGCCATACTAAAAAATGATTAAAATCTGCCTAAACTCTTTATACATTATTTCCGTCATTAGTGATTTATGCTTGTTGAGATTGTGTTGAAAGTCACCCCACTATTTTTAACTAAGTAACCTTGGTTAGTTCGGCTTCTAAAAGAAAATAATTTTACACTTTAAATGCCATATTTTATTCAGTGACTTCTGCCCGAACGGTGACAATATTATATCGTAGTGTCTTGAAAGGTAATATACTTTTTATTTCATTAATAACTTTGAACCAGTACCTTAATCGGTCAGATTCCATCAATATGAACATTTTAATCAAATAGAATCGACCAATCTATTTCCCATAATTCATTAAACTAATCAAATAATTTAAGCCCGTCATAGCAAAATACGACTTCTTTATTTTTAACCAAACGAGAGATATAATATAATCAAGTCTCGTATTCCATGTAGGCTGATGTGACATTACAACAGAAGAGTTAATACAGACGTCCTTGTATATTTGCTACGTTCGCGTTTATAAAATGATTTTTTTAATAAGATGTTTTTGATTTGATCTTGGTGAGTTTTATAAACAAATCAACAAAAATCTCGTCGAAAGAAGAATATTGTAATTTAGCATCGAAAATAAATATTAAATTGAACAAAGTAATTAAAACAAAATCTTGCCTTTTCGCTGAGAAATATAATTCAACGTGGGGCAGAACTTTGCAAATGAAAAAGAAAAAGGAAATAAGTTTTCAGTAAAATAAAAAAGCTTCAAAAGGATTAAAGAAATAACTCACCTCCTTTTTCGCATTTTCTGGAAATTATTGCCCTGTCTTTTATTTTTTTCACTAGAAATTACAAAGAAAAAGTGGCAACGCTGTAAAAAAGTTTTAAATTTATATTATGTGATACAATATTAGAACCACTTTTGACGTTATAAGATCCTTTGATGACTTTTTAAAAATAAAACCCAATTTGGACTTTTTTTTTTCCATAAAAAAATATTAATGAAGATATTATTTTTCATTAAAAAAAAAAAGTAAAATAATTAAAGATTTCCGGGAATATTTTTTTATACCTTATTTTTGCTACACAGCTTTTATGGGGAAATTATAAATCTCCTTGACTCTCGGGAACGGTTTTACAGCTTCTGTTTATTAATTCGCCGGTTCCAAAATAAAATGACTAAATCGAATCAATTTTACGAATCTAAAATTTTTGCTCTTGCATTCACATAATATTTGATCGAATATTTCAAATCAATTTCTCTAATTCATTTACAAAAAAGAATTATTTGACTATTATTTTCTGACGATTTTTTTTGAAAATACTTATTCGATAAAAAATTTAATTTTTAAATTTTTACGTTAGAAGATAACACACGGAAATCCGTTTTTTGCCGTTTTGAAGTTGAAAATGCAAAACTTATCGTTATAAGCTTTGTTGTATTTGAATAAAACACCCAAGTCCACTTTGTCTTAAAAATGCATTTTTAAGAATAAAAATCGGATGTCTACTATGTTTGTGTGGCTGTGATGTCACATTAGTTGACATACGATACAAGACTTGATATATCTCTCTAATTTTTTTTAATGGGGAAATTGTATTTTTTTACGATCTTCGTTTGGACATTTTCACACCGGATTTGAAAATAAAATTTGTATAACTATGCTGGATTTTAATACAAAATCTGTTTTACCTTACTACCCGAAGAATGATGTCCGCAAATACAGCAATACATCTGTATTAGAGAAAGCCCGAAGGGGATGCACGCGTTAATCATGAGCGGTGAATTTTTAAATTAAAATTATGTGTTTTAATCATGTGTTTTTTTAATTAATTATGGAAAAATTGTGATTAAACTGTATGTCTCCAAATTTTTTATTTAAAATGTCTGAGCTTTAGAATATTCCATCTTGTGCTTTTGGTAACACGATGTTACATCACCGCGCGACAAGGGATTATTTACCACGGTATTTTGAAAGTTAATGCAAAAACATCAGCATTCTATGTTATACATATTTTTTAAATTTTATTTTTATAATTTTTTTAAAATTTCAATTGTTATATTTTTACTATAACTAAAATCCCACCAAGCTACTTTCTGTAGCTTGTTGGTGTATGATATTTTAATATGTACTGATTATTATGATAACCATTATTTCAATTTTATAATATTTTTTTGATTTAGGTTATTGGCTGAAATGTTCTTGAAATTGCACAATCATAAAATCTTTTTTCCTGAACAATTTGTTCAATGTGATTCCCGTAGATTATCCATTAATCGCCAGATATTTGCAAAACTACGAGTACTTTGATGAAAAAACGGTAATCAGAGTTAAAAAAACAATAATTTTATTTATAGAAATACATCTTACACCGACCAATCTTAATTTGATTTTACGCAACACAGCATATGTTTGTTAATTGATTTCATCACATCAAAAGATTTACAAGTAACCGATTCTTTATTATCTTGTTTATAAAGATTTTAACGATGATTATAATGATAAATTAATCCACAAATACTGGTAATACATAGCATATTAACACGTCAAAATACAATTAATTCTTGTAACAAGGAAAATATTTTTTAAATACCTCTGATTAATTATCTATGAAACATTACCATAATGTATTTCATTAATGACAAAATCTTATGCGATGATAACCAATTTATTCAAAATGATGAATAATTAAAATGACATTTATTTAGTAAAATTTTAATTAAAACAATCAAATTTAGTGTTAATATACTAAAAAAATATAAGCCCAAACACATTATAATATAAAAACTTTATTTTTTCACATCAATTGAATATTTTAACCCTTTACCGTATACAGAGCCATATATGGTTTCTAAAGTTTTAGTTTTTTTTTCAATGTTATAAATTTTGAAATTTTGAAAAAAAAAACTTGAATGAGTGAAAGTGATTTTTTGTAAAACGGAACATATAATTTTGTTTCTGGCAAGTCAGCCCGAGTTCTTCAAAAATAGTGCTAAAGATTTTCATACATCAAGATTAATTGGTCGCCGAATCAATCTAAAATTTGGTTATTGTATACATTTACATTAATGCATACGAAGCCATTTGTGTTTTTTTTTTTAAAATTAATTGTTCATGATTATTTTTTCACTTTGTATCATTTTAATATGCTAAATTAAACACGTTTACTACGTTAATTAATATTGCAAAAACCCCTTGTACTATGTTACACTTCATGCTTTGATGCCTAAAATCTCCTGACTCTGTCAAATCAAGTCATCAAAATGATCGAGAGTTTTAAGGAGTATATGTTACGAAAAATGGCAGCCTTCAAAGAGAACTGAGTATGAAAGCTGTCTGGTGATAAGATATTTACTTAGTGAAAACCAAATGCCGCCTATATAACGCCTGCATAACACTTATTCTCCTCTGTAGATGCGAATTGTGGCACCTCACTAGGGCCCGAAACAGCTAAATTCTGAGTTTTGAGTATTCTCACAGAAGAATCTTGGGTGTGCGGAAGTTTGACTTTGTGAGGAATGAAGTAATAAGAAAACAGACCCAGCAAATTCTGGCGACAACTGTCATCAAGCGGAGGCGATACGGTTGGCTTGTCCATGTGCTGCGGATGCCTTCTGAGAGCCTAACCCAGGCTTGCCTACTTTACAAGGCATCAGGTTCTCGACGTCCTGGACGTCCACTGCTAACTGTTCGTCGGCAGTTCGTGTCAGAACTACGGGACGCGAACCTGACTTAGGAGGATGCACAAGAGCCGGCAGCCAACAGAGATGCTTGGACGATCTTTGTGGACACCATATGCTCCAACTAGGGAGCGGACATGGAATGAAATTAAAATAAAAAAATAATAAACACTTTTACGGATTTTTTTTATTTTATTTGCATATCCTTAATAATTCATGTGGTAGAGGGTTATTTCCGACCGGATTCTGAGCCCCTACGACCTTTTTTATTTAAGTAGATTCAACAAATGAATACAATCCTATTTCATAATATTAACAGCGTACACAAAAATCGAATGCACAAAACAACTTTTTTTTAGTGTTTATATCAAGTGTCATTTTGTGTTTGTGGACAAATGGAGAAGTTTGGGATAAGGCAAATGAATATGAGAGTTCTATTTGCGAACCCGGCAAAATCCATCTTTCGACACAATAACAGCTTCAAGTTTTTTAATATGTTTTTTTTTTTTAAAATACAACTAGTCAATATTTTACATGTAACTAGTTATGAAAGAATCTTGATTACGTCAAGAAACAATAGTAAATTACTAATTAAATTTTCGAGATTGTGAATGTTGCAATACTCGATTAGACGTTGCCATGTTTCCAAAAAAAACAAAAATTTGAAAGTCAGATTCTCATAAATAAAGTCATACTTTGAACTGACAATTTTATAATCATTTTCATCAATTGTATTTTAAATAGTTTTGAATTCTCTTTTTTATAAGATTGTGGATTTTGACGGGTTCCCAAGGAATACCTACATTTAATAGAGAAGCAAAATGAAAGTCTAGACTTTTACATGGCTGATAACCTGTCACAGGCTGGCACAAGTGGCCGAATCAACTGCTTTGCAAGCTTGTTGTTATAACATGTGTTTGTGTTGATAGTTCCTAAATTAAAATACTTACCTGATGTTCTTATCTCCTAAAACTTGTAAAAAAATATTTCAAAATGTTGTAAACAATTTACGTGTCTTAAAGATGTCTACTTGGGCTAAAGTGTTTGCTTTTAAAAACTAACCAATATATTTTTGGTGTTTTTAAACCATAAAAAAAAGCTTATAAAAATTTAATTAGTCTGTATTCATATGAATAAGTAAGAAACGTTTAGTATTCATGTTTTTAATTGATTTTATTTAAAAAATTAATACGATTTTTAGCCATATTTATTTACTAATATGAATTATTTTTTTTATAAATCAACATCATTTCCTTTACGCACCCACTGATGCTTAAGGCACTGCATTAGTACACCAAATGCAGAGTATATCAATCACTTTTGTAACATGGAAGTAAAAGCGAATCGGGTTGTGGTCCCGTACCTAGTGCAGTGGACTCACGGGTCAGAGGTTCCAGATTCGAACCTCAGTCAACCCAAACTTGATTTTCAATTTTGAATGGTGAGTTATTTAAAACTCGTTGAAAATGGATGCAAAAATTGAAATATTTTTATAAATAAATAAAAAACATTTAAATTAATTATCAAACATTGCGGAGAAAAATGAGCTTCAAAATCAATATTTGACACCCATTCTGACTGGTAGGCGGACGCGCCAACCACAACACTAAAAAATAAATACTTGGAATTTCTTAACGGTTAAATCTTATTTTTTATGAGATTATTTGAGTTCCCATCTGTAAAAGCTTAACAGTGGCCTAGAGTCTTTCCTCATAAATGTGTTAGTTCTTCTTCAGTAAACAGACCAGCATCCGACTTGTTGAATGCACGAATTAATCTGATTAAAATTAAATTTGATAGGCCATTAGATGAATTATACTCGATCAAATAACAAACCAGTTTGCAAAGGCATGTGTTACCTCTTTCATTTTTCATAAATAAATTACAAAATTAAATAAAATAATTCTACCATGAAAGCGTCTGCATTATTTTAAAAAAAACATCGATTATTTTGAACCCCATTTAAAGCATAAGTTGATGTCTAGATGTCTAGATGAATCTCACCCGCATAAATACAAGTTTCAGCTATGTTACTTCTCATAAATGAACAGATGAAAGAATCGAAGGTATATTTATGTTCAAATATGGGCAGAATGGTGAATGTTACAGTGTGTAAAGTGGCCACTTGAACCAGCCAACGACAGGTCATAAACCCTGTAGATAGATGCCTTGACTTATTAATTACCTTCTCTAAAATGTTCTTCATCTCTGTTATTATTGTTAATATGTTAGTATCAGAATGTTTATTGCTATTCGATATGCACATATTCTATCGCAAAAAAATAGCTTAAATCAGCTGATAATAGTTTAAAAATACATGGATCTTCTTAGAACGTTTTTAACGACTGTTTATTTTGAATCGTTTTGAATTTTTAAATTCAAACGGCGTAAAAATGTTCATAATGTTACACGTACGTCAAAAAATTAGTATTCTCCTCGGCTCCAAAGTTTGACAAGATACAAGCTTCATCACGACCTTGTCAATGTTCTAAGCCTAGACCTCCCGTGAGAGAGAGAATTACCTACATGAACCTGTTGCCAGATACCTTGTCTTAGCTTGTCAATCAGGGAGAGTAAGTACTTCGAACGCGCGTACCTCGTGCGAACATAGATAGCCTTTTATGAACTCATCAATATTGGAATGACAGCTTGTAAAGAAATGATTAATTTTTTTGCACCACAACAAGCTGAGACCTTTTATTTTAGAGCTAGTTCGGACACGGCGGAAAACGCGCAATCACGACAGCGCTATATTTTTATAAGTATTCGTAGTTTGCAATACTTCCTTATAACCGCGCAGTTTCCGCCATGTCTGAACAAAGAATATTTTTCCGCGGCTTAATCCATGCAAATTCTTAGAATTATATGATATCGTAGAACATCCAGGCTTGAAAAAATCATGATAGGGCCTTCTCTCACGTATGCATATTGTTAATGTTTTCAAATAAGCAAAGCTTTACAGGGAAACAGGGAATTAAAAAAAAAAAATTAATAAACACATGTTTTATTAAATATTAAATATTCAATAATTACCTAAAAACGAGAAATTTTGCACCCTTTGAGATAAATATCACGTATTAAGTCACCGAGCCATTCTCGTAGAAAATAGTTGTTTATTTATTTTATTTATTTATTTTTATTTATTTTATTTATTTATTTATTCACACTCTTTATCAAAATACAATTCCATATTCACTTTGCCCAGCTAACAAGGGTACATACCCCGTTCCAAGCTAGGCAATTACATTTTAATATATTATAATACTTAACAAATTAATATAGAGCACAGACAAACAAAATATAAACTTATTCGGATACACATTTTGATTCATATACATACAGACATACACATATATACACACATGTATATATAAATATACACATATATACACATGTACATACACACACACGTACATACACCCATGCGCATACACATACATACATTCATAAAAACATAGACAATTTATTTATGCGAAACTTCATGGTTGTCATCTATAAATATATATTTTTTAAATTATTCTTTATTTTTTATATTTTATTTTTGACATCCAGTAAGGTTCTCCAATCCGTGGCATGCATCAACTTTTCTGACTCCCTACGACCAATGTCATGAAAGAGCGAGGTCAACACCTTCCGTAACTTGACAACACTCCCGTCTTTCCACGATTCTGGCAAAAGGTTATGGACCTTTTTGCCTACGTTATAGTGTTGTCTCGATGCCAGAACAGTGTTGACCCCTTCACTTTGTATCAGATCCCTATTAGAGTATCTTGTATTATGGTTGTGGTTGACGCTTGGGTAAATGTCTCTCTTTATGTGTGTAACCACTACCGTTCTCAATATATACTGTTGAATAATATTCAGTACTCTGAATTCTTTGAAGAGCATCATTTAAGTGTTGTAATAATTGACTTGGGCCGTAAACATGAGAATAATTAATAAAATAAATGCATATTCATTTCCTTACACAACATAATTTACACTCAAATTCACTTAATTGCATGACAAAAATATACACTCATGTTCAATTTGTTCCATGACATAATTATATACACTTATTAATAAATTTATTTATTATATATATACGGCCTAAGCCAATTACAACAGTTACATGAAGAAACATAAATGCAAGAAACTGAACAAAAAGAACAACAACAACAACAACATTTACAGTTTGTCCAAATTTTTATAGACAAGGACTGGATTTAACTCCCTAAGGAAATTTTAACAATAATATATTACAACAGAGATGAAAAACATTTTAGATGAGGTAATATATAAGTCTAGGCATCTAAAGAGCTTATGAACTATCATTGGCTGGTTTAAATGGCCACTTTACACACTGTGTAACATTCACCATTCTGCCCATATTCGAACATCTATATTCCTTCAAATTTTTCTGTTGTTGATGCTTGTGAAGTAAAAGAGCTGAAACATTTATTTATGTGGGTGGGATTCATATAATTGAACTGGTCAATGAAGAAGTATAGAAATGTAATAAAATCAATTTTCAGGCGTTGCCTGGTATGTAGGTGAAATAATTCAAGTAGACGAATCTCATCCGAATAAATAAAGGCTTAAGGCCTTTACTTCACAAACATCAACAAATTAAAGAATTTGAGGAATATAAATGTTCAAATATACGACAGCAAATTTACGACACTAGGCAAAAACAAAAAACAATACTTATGCTCCCAAAGAAAAAAACAAATTACGGACAAAGACAATATAATTTTCTGGCCTCTATGCTTTACAACTTTTTGAGTTTGGACATATCAATAAACAAAATGAAAAATAATGTTTTCAAAACTCTAGTCCATAAATGGATTGCTAAAAAGACTAGACAGGAAGCTGAAGAATATGTTTGATAAATCAGAATATAATTTTAATTTCTTGAAAATTCTTTCTCATCTTATGAATGTAGGTATGTTTTAGAATCTGTTTTCATATTTCTTTGGAATTTTTTGCAACAATCGATGTGAAAATATGTACTACTATGTATAAAATAAATAGAACACTGACACTCCGGAACTTGCCTGCGGGCCAGTGGAGTGGCTACATCCATAAATAAAAAGGTAATTAAATTGAATGTACCTATTGTTTTCACATTTTATTTTGTAAACTATGTATTTGTATTATATATTGGATTAAATAAATATTCATAAATTTATTTTCTAATATTTTTCAATAAAAGAAAATAATTGCACTAATAAGATTTCAAAACAAATTCCCTCTTTCGCCAATAAAATACATATTAATAGTAAAAATAGTAAACAAAAAATCCCACAGCGGCATGGCCTGTTCGTGGGTATACAAGAAAATGTTATTGAATTTTTGCTCCTATATTAAATAGACAGTTATAATACTTTAAGCTCAACGTGACATCAATAATATTATAAACATACTTTTTTAGCCACGCAAGTGAAAATTTAGAGAGCTTTTGAACAAAAAGAAAAAAAAATATTACGCATCGTAATTGCCGGTTGATTAAATTGAATATTGCGTACCTCATTTTTTACTATTCAAATGGATTCTTCGCAAGGCAGGTGTGTTTATGAATATATTTTCCATAAATTAAAATCAATTAACATTTCAATCACGCGCAATACTCTGAAATCCAAATTCAAACAAAATGATAATCAAATAAATGAAACTTGACGATATTGAAAGCGGATATAAAATTTTCAATTAAGTAATCTAGGCAGTTGATTGAATAAACAAACTATTTTTTGAAAAACATTTTAATTGGTTCCATTAAATTTTTAGTTTGAATTTAAGAGTAAATATACACTGAAAGATTACTCAACAAAAATAAAAAAAACATTTAAAAAAATATATTATCCAAGTTTTATATGATCATGTATATTTTGCACAGCATAAGTAAATATATGTGCATTTTACAGACCTTGAGTTAATGCATGTATATTTTACAGAACTTATTCAATTTATTGCAACAGGGAGGGTTTTTTTTTGAGCAGAATATTTGGATGTCTACACATTTACATGGCTTATGACCTGTCATTGGTTGGTTATGGTGGCCACTTTAAATTTTCTGCTATGTTTAAATATCCACTTTTTCGCAACTCTTCCATCCGTTCACTATTAATTGTTAAGAAATAAAAGGAATTTTAAATTATGGGTGCAAACCTTTAATTGAGTAGGTTTTAAGTAAGCTTTCACCATTTAAAAAAAACGCCTATTCGAATGCGATTATTTTTATATTTTTACTATTAAATACGCGTCAATTCTTGGTTGTATTTCATTCCAATTCAACGAAAGGCGTTAAGTGACTTTTTAACATACTATTTATACATACTATGATCATTATTCCTTTGATGCCTTGGGACTGTAAATAAGGACTGC
This sequence comes from Micrasema longulum, assembly GCF_059751315.1. Lineage (NCBI taxonomy): Eukaryota > Metazoa > Arthropoda > Insecta > Trichoptera > Brachycentridae > Micrasema > Micrasema longulum. The sequence continues at coordinate 11,350 of NW_028278312.1, forward strand.
CTTTTTGAAAATTGTTTTTTATTCGAATTTTCAATGTCGGTTATAATAAATGCGTCAATCCAGAAATTTAAAAAATGGGATAGGAACGTATGTTTTTCTTCTTTTGGCACTTGTTCCAGGATAGCACTTAATGGTTTCATTAGCACTTCACATTATTTTTTTGATCCGGGCACGTTTGAGATTTTTTTTAAGATAAGGTTTTTTGTGTCTTGCTTGTTACGATGTTACAGGAAGTATAGTCTTTTCTTGACTTGCCGCCAGGAAGAAAGTGATGTTAGGGACAGGAAAAATCAAAACAAGAGCCACTGAATTTCAAAGGATAAAATAGTTTGACAGTTGAATTAAAACATACTCAAATCCGAAGCAAACCATGTCATCAATAAATGAATTAAAAATATTAAATAAAAACCAAGTGATTTGCTTCAAAACCCGTAGACATTACAACAAGAAACTCGTTGGTTATTTATGGTCTTTTCAACGGCTGTTTTAAAAATAATTCAAAAACAAATAGCTTGTATAATCAATCTTTCTAAAAAGCTCGAAACCGTTTTTCATTTATAAATCAAGATAATAAACAAAATCCCAGTCATCAATCCATTTCTTTTTACGGTTGACCAATAATAATGGGTTTCTCGTCCTATCGTAAGTCATTGGAAATAACAGCAGACTTAAATATTGTAGGATCGGTTGTATTATCTATAAGGCTTTAATTACCAACCGGAACCACCCTTCCTACGCTTCCGGCAATACACCCGGAAGGATGGAAGCATTATTAAGTACAGTACACGGAAAAATATATCATCGAGATATTGCTATAATGGTTCAGAAGTGTTGACTCAGAATCAATCGTTAAAATCTATACTCACACTCTGTTTCATGTATTTTAGTTGTTAAATGTTAAAAACCTCCACTTTATTTTTACAGTTAACATTCATATGTAATTTTCTTTTTGTTTTATAGTTTTAATTGTCATGATTATATTTTTTTTACGCTTTATATTATTTATAGCCTTTATCTTATTAGAACGAAAAATTTTTTTTTTAATTTTTCGTGGTACTTTTATATTTATGTGCAAGAACTATGGTGAAGGTCTATAGTGGGATTCGCATGTTGGTTTAACTGGTGTCCTGACGAAGAGACGGGTACTTCTCGAAACCAGTAGACATAGAAAAGTCGGTTAGTGGTTATATAAAAATATTTAAAAACATTAAGTGATATATTTTGGTTTAATAAGAATGATTATTATTAAGGATGATTTGCAACAAATAGTCTCTAGAATGTATGATGTATGCATGGAGAGTGAATTGGCGATGAACGAAAGCAAGTAAAAGTTATGGTATTTGAAAGAGAAAGTGAGGTTACTGACTGCATAATAAATTTAAACAACGAATGTCTTAAACAAGTAGAAGAATTTGTAATATCTGGGAAGCATGTTTTCAAGAGATGAAGAAGTAGAAAAAGATGTTGAAAGGAGAGTAAATGCGGGCAACGAAATGAACAAAGCACTTTACACAGTAATTGCTAATAAAAATATGTCGATCGAAGCTAAACTGGCAGTGCACAACGGAGTTTTAATCCCAACACTTATGTATGGAATGAAAAAAACATGGAGCTGGCAGAGGAAGGATGAAAGCCGAGTGAACGCGGTTGAAATGCGATCTCTTAGATAAATGTGTGGAAAAATTAGTGTATGACAGGGTTACGTATAATGAAATCAAACGAGAGTGTAAATCTAAGTCAAGTTTAGTTGATAAGATTAAAAAAAGTTCTCTGAGATGGTTTGGTCACGTAGAACGAATGGACGACGAAAGAATGTTAAAACAAGTAAATATGGCGAAAATGAACATATGGCGTTTTTTAGTCTTTTTAAATTTATGTATGAAAACATTTCTTCACAATATCCATTTTGATTTTGGAAATTTAATTAATTATTCTTAATCAATTTTACATATTTTTATTGGTATTCGTAGTATGTGATATTTCCCTATTGGAATGTTTACATGTGTGTTGTTTAAATTTAAAAAATAAATGCTTATTTTTGCTTTCGAATCAACTATACGAAACATAATTTGTTTTGTTGAACTTAACCTGATATCTCCAATCTCGCACCTTACCACAGAACCACAAGTCATTCATCTTACCCGGCCCCAAGCAAAACATTTACTTAGTCTTAATTAATTTACTCTTTGTTCTGTTTGTTTTGCCTTCATTTAACAGTTAACTTGCAGTTTTCCGCTATAAATTCCACAGCCTAATTTGACAGTTACAATTAATTTTATTTTAATTAGTTGAACCTCATCGATAACACAATTTGAAAAGTAAAACCTTCTCTCTTAACTAACCGGCATTGGGGAAAAGTGTAGGTAACCTATTTTTCATATATTTTTTATGGAATTAAACAATTTTCATACTGTAATAATTGGGACTGTTCAATATTTACATCAGCAATCGGACGAGAATACTGCATGGGAACACTAAATTATCTTCAGTAGTTCGGGAGCATCAAAGAGTAAGTTGAGAATTTTAAAAATGCTAGCAAGACGCTTCTTTTAGTGCAGTAACGAAGTGAAGAAAATCATTTTTATTTCGTATTTGACGTCCATGTATACAGCGGAGCTATGGAATAATTATACGCAAGCAGCATGGAATAAATTAAGGGTCACGTATAACAATTCATACAGGCAATTATTCGGACTGCCTAGGTATTGCAGTGCCTCTGAAATGTTAACAGCTGGGCGGGTAAATACCTCCGCTGCCCTACTTCGCCAAAGAGCCTAGAGTCTATGGGAACGCCTGAAAAGCTCTGATAACTAATTTCTCCAAGCCAACGCAGAGTGGATCCATTCACCGTTGTTTGAACGATGGCGGGATATGCTAAGACCACCATAAGTGCTGCAAATATAAAATTTGTTTTATCTTTATGTGTATATTTCTGTTTATATTTATGTTTATATTTATGTGTATGTTAATTTTTATGTTTAAATGGTGGAATTGGCTCTGCACTATATGCCATTTTACTGAAATAAAAATTTAAAAAACCAGAAGGCCGGATTTAGTTCGACGGTCTTGAAGAGAAGATATATTTAAGCTAGTTTCTAACTCATTATACGGATATTGGTCTCTGGATAAGCTAAACCCCCAGCCTATCTTTCTTAAAAATCTATGTTGAACTGATTCACTATTCTTTATGTGAACATCATAATATGGAGACCAGATAACAGGAATACTCTAGGTGCGAGGGAACAGAAGAGATTCTTAAGGGTATTGCTATTTTTGAAGTTAGTTATGGGAGGATGAAAGCACCACCGTGTCCGAACATGCACTAAAAGTTAGAAAAAATAAATTTAGTGGTATGTTGGAGAATGGGTGGGGGTGGGGTTTTGTAAAATTGTATTAAAATATTTGCATGTTGGTGCAGTGAGTGTCCTGATGAAAAGACATGTACGTCTCAAAACCGGTTGACATAAAAAATTGGTTAGTGGGTATATATAATATTAACTTACATTAGTTATAGCAAAACAATTTATTTGACATTTTCTAACTAACCGCTTTGAACTCATTGAGTCCAGAAAATAGTCGGTTCTCACCAACTGCTACATGCCAAAGAAAGTGGCCCTTCGTTTTCGACTTAACAGTTTTATATTTCTATCCCTGATTAACGGCGTCAAATTTTGGAGGAAGTGATAAGCAGTGACATAAGATAATATAAGCTAAAACTGGAAGAAATTATACAAATTAGACCATTTGAATACTTTTCACCGTTGTTGACAACGACAAGACCTGCATTGATATCATGTAAAAATGTAAAATGTAAATGTAAAAATAATAATTATGTAGATTTTTTTATACAATGATTATGGTACAATAACCAATAAAGGCGGCATATTGATTTCACAATGTTAGCAAAATATTACGTGAAATTGATCAGTTTCAAAGGATGCTTTGACAAATTTAATTTATTATTTAACGGGTTGTTTCTTGTGTAGCCACCAATCAATATTACCATTATTTATTTGTCAACGAATTTCAATTGTCCAGTGCCGAGTTTATCGCAGGCTTAATTAAATTAAATCCTTAGTTGAAAATAATTGCAAAACTTTATTTGATTATTTATTGTAAGAACAAAGTTTGTAATTGTTTCGCTGTTTTGAATGACGGATTTATAATTTTCAATTATAGTTTAACGTGCCCGTGTTTTAGTAATTAATCAGCGTAACTCTGATTTATAATCTTGATTTATTAAAACTCTTGAAATATTTTTTTGTTACAACAAAGTTTGCAGATATATTTATGAATCGATGATACGTTTAAGGTTTTATGTATAATTTTCTCAATATGAGTTTAGAGAATGATTTTTATTGTGTATACAGATTTAAAAACAACATAATAACGTCTAGTATCATATCAATTTCAACGAAAATAAATTAATTTAGTAAAAACTTTTACACTTAGTGTCTTCGTAAAAATTTATCATTGGGGTATAATCCAAATGTTTTTATGAATCATTAAAAGACGTGGCTTGATCAGAAAAATCAAAATCTCAAATCTGGTCATGTCCAAAACAAACAAGATGTATTTATGTGGAAGAAGCTAAGATGTATGTTGGGATAGACGTACTTGTATGTAGCGGTCTGCTTTCTATGCCTACCCCTTTTGGGAAATGATGTGATGTTATTAGTAATAGAAAAACGTTGAAAAGGTCACGTGTTGATAATAACAATTTGTCAATTAATGTTATTCAAAAATTATATTTTACTATGTCCAATAAAAATATTATTGATTTAACTAAATGATATTAAAACGGGACAGTATTTTGGAGGAGATGAGAAAATGTGGAAGTTTTTATCATAAGCAAAACGTTTTATTTTACCCAGTGTATTGAGTAGCCACTCAAACCAGCCAGTAACAGGCCATAAACCCAATAAAGACTTTTATATTCCCTTCTCAAAAATCCTTTCCATCTCTTTGACGATAAATTTCAAATTCTTATAAAGTTATTTACCAAACGAAGCCAACTGTGTCTTCGTGTGTTTTTTTTTGTGGAGAATCATGAAATGTTTGCAATATTTTATTGCAGAAATGAGCAAACTAATCCGGATTGAAAATCGTAGATTTTTCGTACCTGGCAAAGGAAAATAAACAAACGTAACCAATCTGCCGACAGTAGTTGGGGATAAATTTCTGATACGAGTACAACACATCAAAACTACATTAACCCAAATAATGGACATAATAGCGCTGTCTGAAAAGTCGGAAAGAAGATGACTTTAAACGTGGTACAATAACCGAGAAAAACATTAAAAATGTTATCTTATTCAAGAAATCTGTTATCTATATATATATATATATATAGGGCATTGGTCGTATGTGTATTCTCGATAGACTTTTTAATTACAAGACCGATTTACGTGAGGGTTTTTTTAAAAAAAAACAGCATTGGCTTGGGCATATATTTAAAGGCTTAAAATCTTGAATCTGATTAAAATAAAAAAAGTTAGAAGCGTAAATGTTTCATTCATCATTTTCAGGGCTGCATCCAACGAGAATGCATATACTCAATAAGTAGGAGGATATGATTATTTTTTTAGATAAAAAAATGTATTTAAATGTTTATAAATATCATTTCTTTTTTATGGATCACAATCAGACGATTTACTTAAATTCTTCATAATTTCTACCCATTTTTTTGTGCTTTGTTTTTGGTAATGATTAAATAATATTAACTGAAAGCAAAAAAATCGCATTCCTACATTAAGGACACCCCTGTTGAGAGCAGTGTTGAATAGTATAAATTCAATCAAGTGATCGATACTATTATTTCGATTCTGTATTTCTAAAATAAAGCTTATTTTTTTGTTAAGTAAAGCGTCAACAACAATACATTTTCCGTCGTGAACATTTTCATGACAAAGTACAGACATGCTAATAAAAGTAAATTTTACACGACAAAGAATAATCTGAAAGAATTTTATTGTACGTACAATAATCTGAGTGCATTCAAATGTAACTTCAACCTCTTAAGATCTACGCTTATTTTCCATTAAAACAAAAATATTTTTTACACTGACCAAAAACATCGATATTAGATATTAATTACGTTATTTATTTCTTGTTTCTAAATCAAACATATGTTAACGAATATAGAAGAAATTAACAATACCAACTTTTCTGAAAGACCGTGGGTCGTACTTTCGGTTTTGTTCATACAAAAAAGCATTATTTTTACGTCAATGAACGAGTTTTAGAATTTTCAATTTTAGAATTCCTTATATCTCAATATTCATAAAATTTGATTTTAACTTTTTCGTTCCTTTCGCTGTGAATTTGTAAAATTATATCAAAACTAATGACATGATTCCGCTATGAATAATTTAATCATTTTTTTCTCTCTCCTCCTGCATTCATAATAAATTAACGTGAAATCTGTAAATGGTCTAATTTAAAAAATTGTTATTTTGTATTTACAAAAAAGACTGTACAATTTCATTAATAAATATACAGTATTGGTACAAGAAATTCCACTGCCATGCTTCCATTTGAATTCTGTACTTTGAACTCTACCAATTTCATGGCTGAAATGACTGATGAACGTATCCACGCTTAAACTATTACATTGGCGATAAAGTTTACGTGTTTGATGTGAAAATATTAAAACTCAACACTGGGATTGAATGGGTCAAGCCAAGCGTCGACCGACTGCCGCTACAAATCATATTTTTATCTTGCGGTTGCTTCTCACAGACTTACCAACGTTAATTACACCAGTTATATAAATCACTGGATTCCTTGCAACATCCAGTTAAGGTACTGCAACCCATTTAATGCTAACGACTTCAGCAAAAGGACTCAAAACTTAAAACTCTAGCAGAAAAGGAGTCACACAAAAAAAAAAGACTTAAAAGTCCAACTATGAGAATTGCAACATTTAATTTGTAAGTAACATGTCCCCACTATGCCAACAAGATACGAAAATGTATTTAATGTAATGACAATTTAATTAAAATAATGTATTTATTTTTTATTTCGAGACAAAAATAGTAATTTGTTGTCACACTATCAATATATTTTAAACTAGCGGACCCGACAGACGTTGTCCAGCCCGAACGTTGGCTTGCCTGCTATTTATTACCTTGGAAAAAGACTTTTCATTGATAAGTAGGTACCTAGGTACTTTAGGTTTGTGATTAAATTCTAAAATGAGTTTAAGTAAGTACCTAGGTACTTGTTTATGGTTGAATTCCAAAACATAAAATAACCATTTTTTTTAATCTGGCATCTTTTTGCATACGTCAAACTCCGGTCTTGTCAACAGAGGGGTGTACTTATGTTGAAATACAATTTTCAAAAATGTATTGAATTTAATATTTTTTTAATATTACCAAAAATTCAGTAAAATAAAAAAATGGGGAGAAATTATAAGAAATATAAGAAAAGAATCTGATTGAGATCCACAAAAAACAAATGCTTTTTGTAAACATCCAAAAACATACTTTTTTATACACAAAAAACAACATCATTCCATTTTTTTGTAAATGCCTTCTCCTCGAATGCAACCCTGGTATATCGATGAATAAAATATTTACGCTCCTAACTTATTTTTTACATATTGGTTTGAAGATTTTGATATCTACGAACACGCACAGCGCAAAGATCTATATTTCTCTGAAACCAGCACGTAAATCAGTTAATCCGTTTAGGAGGAGTTCGATGACATCACACATACAGAAGAAATTATATATATAAAGAAGAGCATTTTCAATCCATGTCTTCTTTACAAATTAAAGCACTTTGGATAGAAGTAAAATGAATATTTTTTTCGTTTCTTTATTTTATTCCGAAATTGATGTGGATATTATTTGTAATTCCAAGGGTGTTCAATGTCCTGGATAAACGTATTAAGTTATCCAAAACGGAGACCGTTTTTAGGAGAAGTGTACAAGTGAGGGTTTTGTCTAAAGGAAAAAGACTATTGCAGGAGACTACTGCGAGACATTTTATAGATTTATATATGGTAATATTAAGCGTGCTGTGTAGATGTTTATTGAAATGTTTGTTTAAGTAATATTTTTAATATAGAATATTCATTAATATTATGCATGCTTTCACTTTCTTTTTTGTTTTATCCCAACTCACTTATCTTATTTTTATGGTATCTTTTTTTATGTGAATAAATAAAAAGAAATAAAAAAAATACTTTTACAACTTCTGCATGTGTTATTATAATTAATGAGTGACGTTTTTTTATTATTTATTTCAGGTAAGTACCCACTAAATGAAAACAACTGTGCGGCACAGGATAAAAATGAAGGTTACTTACTTGGCTAGCAGTTAGGTAAGTTTGTTAAAAATATTATTTGGGACTACTAGATGCCTAAGTAAAAATTCGCACCGAAAGAGTAACTGAGATTATTGAAAAAAATAAATGTTCAGAATATACCCTGCATTGTTATGCGTAGATACATAATTAAACATGAGTGGATAAAGGCGTTGTGTCGCAAATTCTCAAAAATATACATTTTTACACAAACGAATATTTTATATTCAGGCCGTTCACATAAAGCCATATACAGCATAAAAGAATAGCAGAAAAACAATTTTGACGGTGAATGAAGGTGTTATTGGTACTTATTTAGTTAATTTATTTTCAACTTTTTTGTTTACATTTATTATAACAAACATGTACAGGTAAACGTCGTTTTACGCCTGGGTTCCGTTCCGAGAAACACCGGCGAAAAATGAAAACAAATATAATGGTTGATATACGGTTAGGTTCCGTGTCAAAATTGTAAGAACAATATCACATGTTTATTTAATAATAACAAACTAAAGTATAAATGTATTTAACGAATGCAGTTTAAATTCGCTTATAAAATAAATAATAATCTCTTAATACAAATAATGATTTTTTTAATAAAAAATACTAACTCACCAGTTTGTCGGTACTAAATTAAATTCTCACACTTCACAAAGCATCAAATTCAAATTTGATTTAATTGTTTCTTTCTTTTTTGCAGAATCATAGCATACACTACAAATATTTGAATATTTGTTTAATTTTAATAATAACAAAATAAACCATTCAATCATACCTTTTTATTTTTCTTAAAAACTCGGAAACAATTTCACACACAATACGCTGCTTGCGTACACGGTGATAGAATAAAACAACGTGTAAAAGTGTTGACTGCTATTCGAATCGCGGCGCCAACTGTCGTCTGGTGTCGGCCGAACCGGGGAATCCCACGCCAGCAGCAACCGGCGTAATTGTAAATCGGCGTTAATCGAACCGGCCAAAAACGACGTTTACCTGTATATCACTTTAATTATTCAAGCATAAAAAATCCCACATAAGCATGGTCTGTACTTGGATATACTAAATTCGGAATATATTATAATAACTATGGTGTAAAAGTGAAATAGAGACATATAAAATTAATGGAATGTTACATTCAAATTTAAACAAAAAAAGTTTAACATTCAAATATTTATGAAATAAGAAAATGCGAAATAATTAAGCATAGACTACCAAATAATGTACTGGTTATCAAAACTTTCACCACTGATCTTAGCTTTTTTTTTTTTTTCATATAACACCTTTTCCCACTCATTTAGCTTAATGGCATAAAATATGTGTTAAGCTCTTGTTACATGGGTCAAAAAATGAAGCAAGATCTTGCACAATTTTCTGTCCCCATGCAATACAACCATAACAAATAAACAAGTAAAAAAATTATTTCATAATTAAATAAAATTTAAAAAGCGGACTCGGCCGATTACGAAACAAAATAAAAATTAATGTAATTTTGCATATTAACAAATAGATTTCTCAATGTACTTACTACAGTTCTATTTAAGTAAGCAACTGACCCCTTATTTTTAATGATTTATACTGGCTAATGGCTGACTGTGGGATTTATAATTACGATTTGCAAACTTAAAAGAGAGTTAATTTTGCGGAGTCAAGATAATTTTAATCCGATTAAAGGGATTGATTTCTATTATTTATGATCAAAGCATTAACTTTGTGGTCAAAGATTTTAATAAATGTAAGTAAATATAGGTATTTAACCACTTACCGACTTTTATCTCTACCAGTTTTAAGACGTACCCGTCTCATCATCAGGACACACACTACACCAACATGCGAATACTGAAATACGCTTTCACCTTTACCATAACCGTACAGTATTAATTAAAAAATCACTAATCACTCGTAATTGAGTGAGTGTGCCGATAAAAAAACCGGTACGTCTTGAAACCGGTAGACATAAAAAGTCGGTATGTGGTGAAATACTAATATTTACTCAAATTAATGGATTGATTTTTATTCCTTGTCCTGTAGTGGTATTTTAAATCTTCTTTACCCCTTAAAAAATAGGTCATTTTAGGATCTATCCACATTTTTTCTTCTTCATTTTTTGCTTGAAATAGGATTTATTAGAATTTATAATCGCTTTGATGTTGGCACTTTTTTATCACAGAATCCGATTTAAAATATAAATAAAAACTATTTTTAATTTTAATGGATTAAGGAACGCGGATTAAATTTCGGGGTCATTCATTGGTAGGATTCGATCATATGACTTTAAGATGACAAGTCGGTAGAATATACCTAGGTTGATAGAGATAGTACAGAAGTTAAGTGTACCGATATGTGCAGATGATGACAGCGTTCATGTATTGCGGCACCGGGTTTGATCCCCGGCAGGGTTGACGTTAGATATTGAATTTAAATGTTGTTTGGGCGTTTGATTCTTGAACATATATTGTGTAGAGTTTTTGGATTTTTTATTTTTAAATTATATTTTTTATAGCTTGAAAACGGTTACATGTTTTTCTTGTTTTTTAAAATAATTTATATAAAAAAATTGTTTCAAATATGTTTGTTATTTTTCCAACACGATATATTAACAAAAATAAATCCAAAACTAATATTATATTCAAACCATGAAAATGTTTTTTTTTAAAGACCTACGTGATATCATAATTAAAATATTGAGGTTTGTAAAGGAATAGTTTTTTTTTATAATAATTTTATACAGTTAATTTTACACAACGTTTAGCAACTTTACACAATACTGAAACTTAGGAGTTATTTTTTTTTAACTAATAACTTCAAAATGGCCGAAACTACTAAAAAATGCACAGATATGCACTGACAGTAATTAATTACATCAAATGCATTTTCATATAAGAGATATGAGTTATTATTATACCAGGACACATTTATACCGCCAGGAAGCCAAGGGTTCAACTGCAATATTACATTTTTCCTGGTCTGGCACCCGAAGCGCGGGACTGATCACCTTACCTTCATGCAACAGATTGTCTATTTACGCTGCATTTGATTATTTAATGTAGTGCACTATGTACCACTGGGTGCGGAAAATGAAATAATGATGATGATGATAAATTAACTAACTCGGAAATCTTAGAGTAATAATTATTGTGTATTTTACATCGTTCATCTTGTTACCTGTACTATGGATGTTCTTGCAAATGCCGACGTGCTTGTAAATGCCAGAACACAAATTACTGATCATTTATCAAGTCATATTAAATTGTTAGGGCAATATAAATGCACGGTTTCATAAATAAATAAATCGATTAAGTGATCTAGAATGTTAGTCAACTCGGTCACAATAATTCATTCGATTCTTAACGAAAATATGAAACGAATTATTCATAGATGGTGCTTTTATATATTTTTTATTTAAAAATGCAGTTTTTCGTTTATTTTCAATGGAAATTCTACAAAACTTGGATGGCGGAAACTTTACACTGTATTGATTGTAACAAATATCATACCAATATAATTTAGGTCTTTTTCACAAAATGGTGTACAAAACAAAAAAATATTTGTCTTACTTTATAAATTTATAATTATTCATTTATTTTTTTTATTAAAAAAAAACAATAACAGTTATAACTCATAATTTTCTGAATTAGTATTTTTTACATATAAGTTAATACAATGCAAAAATAGTACATTTAAAAAAACGTACTCGTGAAAAACCACTCCGTATAATTCCACTTGTAAAAAAATATATTGTTACAATAATAATGGAAAAGAAAGTAATAATATTAAAAAAAAAAATTATTGACTCTGTATTAAAAAAATCATTTTGTCAGCGGATGCACTCGAAGTAACCCCAGATCAGCGTTTCTTCCTTTCTTCTTTCAAATAAGAGAAAATTAATATTATTTATAGGCCAACAAAGCGTTTTAATAAATAAATAAATGATATAATGTTAAATGAGTACGAAAAAAAATAGAGCATACAAAAACTTTTTTAATAGGTACAGTTATATAAAATCATAATTATTATTTGCATTAAAGGTTCTAGCATTTTCTTTATAGTTGTTTAGAGTGAGGAAATATGTATCGATTTCAGAAATAAATGTGTTAAAATAGTTTCGGATTCTGGCAAAAGATGCATTCTTATTGTTATTTGTGCTTGAAATACCAACATAAACAATTGTTGCAGCCTAGTTGTACGATGAGGGATACGCTTTTTAATTACCTCAAGCAGTTGTGAGCAATCTAAGTTGTTATTAACGTTTCTATAAAGGAAGGCGGTATCAGCAATAGTTCTTCAAGATTGCTTCTTGCAACTTCTTCGTAGTTATTAAAATTATTTTAAAAATTTTTTTTATGTCCACTCTCCATTACTGTTCATTTATAAGTAAACGTTAGTCACCTTTAACGATCTCCTTCGAGTCACTGTGTTTTATCCTGAGATTACCTTAGATAACCTGAGGTTAAGAAATGATTGCCTAATAATCACCGTCTCTTTTCATCTTACTTAAATAAAATGTTTGTCTTGCTTAGTGATCTAATATCTTATTAATATTCAAAGCATTAAATTTGGGGTCAAACATTTTACTAAATGTTATGAAATACTTGTATATATACCACCTTTGGACTTTTTATGTCTACCGGTTTCGAGACGTACTCGTCTCTTTGTCAAGACACCAATTAAACCAACATGTCAAACCAATTATACACGGTCACCATAGTTATTGTACAAAAATATAAAACTATCGAGACATGCATTTTAGCAAGCAACCCTTACATGCTCTTATTAGTTTGTGAAAATATTTTATGCTGTGGGAGAAATAGTTAAAAAAAGAGGGAGGGGATGAAGGGAGGGGCATGAGTCACAAGCAAATATTTAATAATATTTAGTAAAATGTTTGTCCACAGAGTTAATGCTTTAAATATTAATGATAATCTCTTTCTATCAAATTAATTGACGGCTTTCGTGGTGTAGTGGTTAAGACGCTTGACTCACGCACGGAAGGTATCGGGATCGATTCCTGATGAAAACACTACATGTTTTTTTTAAGTCTGGGTTTTCTATATTCATCACTGTAATTAGGTATTTTGGCCTGTTGCGGTGCAAAAAAATGTTACATACATTGATTTGTCTCGATATTATGTCATTTTTGGAGATACTGATGGACAAAATATTTAATTAATATGTCTTATGTGTTAAGATTGACTTAAAGATTAAGTATGATATGAATAATTTATTAAGTGTTATTTTTTTATTTTTTATTAAGATTTATTCATTTTAACAAATAAGTAACATACAAAATTGTATTTTTGTTCCCGCAAAGCCGAAGCTTGTCTGCGGGTTACATTACTTTTTTTTTTTAAAATTTATAAGCAAGTACATAGTTTAATAATAATTAAAGAATAAAATATATTTATACACTTAAGTTTCACTTGCTGTTTAATAATTTTTTTACTATTTTTTTTAATGAAATTAGGTTTTTTTCTTCACGATTTTCAGCTGGTATTAAATTGTACAGTTTTGGTACTACACTACCCATTGTTCTGTCACCATAGTAGTTTTTCTGTCGTGGTACCATCAGCTGCTGTGCCGATACTTGTCGGGTCATGATCTGGTGGTTTATTTTGGATTTAAAATTGCAATCGAGGAAATGATCTGTCATTATCTTATACTGACACTGTTTGTTTATTGGCAAAACGTTAACAAAATCAAATAATATTTTATTGTTGTCTTTTGCCTCATTCTTTATTTTTACAGGTACGATAATTTTTCAAATTTGTACCTGTAAGTTCAAGACTCTATCCGTATAAGATTTAAAACCTAATCCCCATATTCTTAATCCATATTGAATAATTGGGTCAACTAGCCCCAAGTAAACTAGTCTCAGCACTGGGTATGGTATGTATGGTTTTAAATGGTACATGTTAAGTAGGCAAACTCTTATCTTATTGCAAACTGTTTTTATCTGTTCTTCCCAATTAAAAGTGGAATCTATAATAATACCTAAATACTTACAAGGCCGGTTACATCACATGAACGGGCAGATTAATGGAACGTTTAAAATGATTGTATTATATATTATATGAGGACGTTAGAAGATAACTTAGAAATCTCCATTGAAGGAGTTTCTGAGATATTTGCGAAAAACTTTGAAAAAAGAATTGTGAGATTTCTAATTATGCTTTACTAACTCAATGGAGAATGCTAAGTTTTATTGAAGGCTGTTTTTGCAAGATTTAGAGACGGTTTTGAATTACGCTATTATTTTGTTAGGTGGGTTTTTACGTATTGTTTATTTTGGCATTAATAACTAAATTTACTCTTCTTAGTGGAGATTTCTAAATTTGCTTCTAATACCCTTAAATATAATAACCACAATTATTTAATTCCTAAAAATTATAAGTAAAAGTATTGAATAAGTGCAATTAAATAAATAAACATGAGAAAATAGTCATTTTGTCGTACGTATGAGTCATGTTAACTTTTTTCTAAGTTTGTATACCTCCAGTTTAGCAATGATTAGTTAAACCAGCTGAAATACACTTTGCATAGGTTAAGCTAGCTTTATACGGAAGAATTATAATCTAATGCGGGCACGAAGATCCTTTTCTGCTAACGCTAAAACATGGCGAAACAAAGCGAAAATGCCTCATATTTCCAACTTTAATATAATGTTTGGATACCCAAGAAAGCTTACAATGCATTCAGATAAAAATATACGACCGCTGTGGAATAATTCATGAATTCAAAACGTTCCTTTATGGCGGCCATCCATCTTGGATTTGGGTTTCCCGCCGAAACCGTTGGCGTTGGTTCCCTCCTAAACTGGCGGTTCCCGCGCAAAATTCCACACAACCACCAACCGTTTTGTAAAGATAAAAAAGGGTAAGGTAACTATTTGTATGCATTTTATTTTGGTTCGATCTCTTTCGGACAAGAAAGCGGATAAATAAGGGGTATATAAATATGTTAGGGCGAACATTTTCACGGCCGTTTGTGTACATAATGCTATAAGGTGTTTTTGTCTTGTTGAGTGCGCACGTCGATTGTCTTTGACCTGAGAATAAATTTACAATTTTTAGGTTAAAAAAATTCTCCATTTAAAAAAAAGGGAAAGTTTTTATAATCCTTTATGCGCACGTAATAGTGCATAGGCTACTTTGATACCTACACCAAATTCAGCATTAATTGATCATCTATTACAAAGAAAACTAATAATTATATTCTACAATTCAAGAAATATATTAGACTACAGTGTTCGTTGTTCGGTGTACTTTTCATTCTTTCAATCAGTGGCAACATATGGTTTAATAGGGTGGGGTGGTTGTATTTAGGAAATCTATAAACCGCTCATTAGAGGCCAAAGTCCTTTCAATTAGAAAAATATACTTTAAATCGTGTCTGATCTACTTTTGGGCAACAAGTAAACAATGAACCAATAAACAATGAATAAAAAAAAAAATGTTTATCGTATTATCAATTAACTTCAATGCACTTCATATTCCTTACGCTCATATATACCTGCGTAAAAAATTTCAACGCTTATCAGTTCATGGTTGACCTCTTAGTTCTAATGGGGAAGTTCAGTGTTTTTTTTTTTTTTTTAATATTTGTTAGTAGACTGTTAAACTAAATCAAAATATTTTTTTTAAATTTTCATACATCGTATTATCGGCGCTACGATTTTTCAAAGTTTTTTGTTTCTGAAATAACTCCGCGTGTAACGTCAGAGGTTCATTTCCGCTTATTCTCATTCAGTTCTTCCCATTGGTCCAGAAGCGACAAGCAGACCGGAAATCTTCCATAGCTCTCAGATCAAAGGTTGATTCACATGAACCAGTGACGTCATTTAAAGTAGTGCGTTTTTATCAAAATATTTTTTATTATTTTTTCTGTACATTTTCAAGAAACTTTGGCGTTCAATTTAATGCTCTAATTTTTACCCCGCGTAAGAAAACATTTTTTTATCCAATTTTACGTAGGGCTGAAGTTCCTCATTCTCAAGGCACTATCTTAATACCCATCCACAATTCCTCTTTCTTCTCTAACTCATATAGTGTCCATGCCGCTCGACTGTGGAATCACCTCTCATTCACCATCAAAGATGTTGCTACAGTATCTTTGTTAAAATCACGTCTGAAAAAACATGTCTTTTCTCTTCTTTAATCTCTCCTCCTTTCCTCTTTTTTCATTTTTCCCATTGAGTAATAGTATTGATTTAAGGTTATTTATACACAAATACATTTTTTTCTACTTTTATATATCTTTACCTTTTTTATCTTTATTTTCTATTAAATATGTTTTAATTTGAATCATAAAAATTGAACTTTTACTTTATTTGTTGAAATTGAGATTTTGCAATAAGCTCACCAATGTACAATTAACATTATGTACAAAAAGTTAAATAAATAAATATCAGCACTATGATTTTTTAAGGTTTTGTTATTTTGAAATTACTCAGTATGCGACGTCACAAGTTCTCTTCAGTGAGTTCTGAATGGTGAATTGATTTCCCTTTAATCGGAAATGTACCGCAATACTCTATCATTGTTTGATTTGGAAGTACTAGTGACGTTGTTCAAAGTAATTCGTTTTTATTAAAATAGTTTTAATTTTTTTTTAGTTCATTTTCAAGAAACTTCGCGGTAAAATTTAATACCTACACATTTTTTTACAGCGCGTATTCAATTTTGCGTAGCACTTAACTTCCTAGTTATTTTAATTTAGTCATTCAATTTCAATTATTCAAACTCATTATCATCATTACTTTTCTGCACCTAATGGTGCATAGGGCACCGAATTGGTACACTAATCGCACCGTATCTTGATAACTTTTGTTACATGAAGGTAAAATGGTCAGTCTTACGCTTCAGGTACCAGTCTAGGGACTTTAAAATATTTTTTGTGTGAAAATATCACATTAAATAAATATTTATAATCATCGATGTCGGGAATCGAACCCGATACCGTTTACAAGGTAGGCAAATGCGCTGACTATTTCACCACGAGGCCGATGAGATGAGTCAAACTAATTTAATGTTATTTAATTGTTGCGTTTTTGTGAAAATGGTCAAATCAGTAATTTACATAATTATTTTTTGTCTATTTCGTCGAAAAACACAATAATCACTCAACTGTAAACTTTTGTATCTTTTTTTATGCAACTGGCCCTTAACTTTATTAAATTTGCCTGTCTTAGATATGTCCTCTTGTAGGATTTTGGGGTCATGGTCGGTGGGGGTTAGTGCTCCGGCAAGCTTCTGACCTCACTGCAACCCGTGTAGACCTATTATGACAGGTCCCCGTAAATTAGTTCTCGACCCTCAAGCTTAGATCTTTAAAAAGCCTACACTGAGTGGTGGGCGAGTATTCCAATAGTATTAAATCGCATCCTCCATGCCCAAGTCCTCAGAGCATCGGGATATTTGGTAGAGGGCAAGAGCTATCACATCCGCAAGTTAAACCAACGCACAGAGGTCCCAAATCCAATTATAACGGGAAATTTCTCAAATATGCAATAAAATTTTTTTTTTCTCATAATTGCCAAAAGATTTCTTTCTGCTGGCATTTCCAGAAATAAATGGTTCTTCTGGTATATGTGGAATCTCTTTGGAAATTAATTCAGGAAAATATATTTTAGCATTCAACCACTTGAATTTTTTTTTCATAAATATTTGTAGTGCTCTTTTACTTCCGACCCATTTCGATCTTAATGTGCCACAAAAACGCATTTTTTTTGTTAATAGACATAACGGTCTCTTTATCAATTTGTTTTAGTTGAATTTTTTTTTTAAATATGAGCTAAAACATTTTTCCTTTAATTTTATTATTTCCCCTTCGCCAAATGTCAAACAAGATTCTTCGAAAATAGAGCTATCTGAAATAACAAGTAACATATATTCTAAATAGGCAATTTCTGGCAGCTAATTTCTTATGAATTTTATAACATATATATCACTTCATGAAATAAAAAATTATATTGATCAGGTGTCTCGGAGATGTTTTTGTAGGCCTTCACAAACTCAAATGATAAACTTTTTTGATCCGATAATTCACTGTTTAGTTATTTCCCCTCAAACCTATGAAATAAAAACCAAAATAATACAATAAAGTAAATTATTAAGAACGAACTCTCCATAAAAATATCCATAATGTAAAACTAAACAATAATGCTAACGCTTTGCTAAAAAAGTGTTGTCAACTTGGGAATGCAAACGCTATTAAAACAATGAAATATGTTTGGTGCCTTAATTAGCAACTTAGGCAACATCGCATCGCGTTAACATTGTTGCCATATGGGTAATTGACTTAGTTTATGATGCTTCAATTATGTTTTTAGATATTATGTAAGAAATAAGTAGAATTAAAAATAGGGAATGAATAACCCGATTTCCCGCTAAAATTGACTTTAAAACCTCAGTGCAACGGTCCACCGAGAATGCAGCTTCTTTTGCGATATAAAGCATCTGATTCACATATAATGTGGATAGTTATTTTGGCACCTCCACTGCAAAACCTTATATACAGAAGTATTTCAGTCGTACATAAATTTATCTCACATTCGTGAGATATAGCATCGCAACCGCATTCCTGTTTTAATCAAATTTGTTCATTTAAATCAATTAAGGAATCTTATCGCGATCTGTTGTATAATGGCGACCTGTAACCCTATTTATAGATTTTCTAGTATTTGAATACCTATTCGTTTTCCTTTGTGTTTAAATCTGGAAATTAAACCGGAAACTATAATGTCGTTTGAACTTTGATCTTTCACAAGTGTGAAATTTATAGATCGAGATTACATGAAATGAGGAAATACGCCATTGTAAAGTGTTATTTGTTATTTGATGAATCGATTAGTTAATTTCAAACTGTTCATGTTTTTAAATGTCCACCCGTATCATAGCAGAAACACTTATATTTGAATATTTAAATTTAATTTGTATGACTTGACATTGATTGTGTAATTTCCCTGTTTATCTCATCATTAAAAAAATAATGTCAATAGGACATGATGTTTAAGTACGTGATGAAAATGTAAATAATTTTAAAGCATTCACCAATTAAAGTTTTTATTTTATTCATTAAAATCATATTGTTCTCTTCTTTTTACAAACAACATTCGTCAAGACGAAACGTTGAAAATTAAACAGTTATCGATATAATCGAAAGTTTTTCGTCACCTATCTCATAGCTAACCACGGTGCATTTAAAAAGGTGATATATTATTTTTCATAAAAATAGAAAATATTTTTAATTATTGTTCATTCAATCGATCGATATAAATGTTATAAAATCTGATCATGCCATTCACCTATTAAAGTTTTTATTGTATTCATTACAATCATATTGTCACTCTTTTTTTTACAAACAACATTTGTCAAGACGAAACGTTAAAAAATAAACAGTTATCGATATAATCGAAAGTTTTTCGTCACCTATCTCATAGCTTACCACGGTGCATTTAAAAAGGTGATATATTATTTTTTATAAAAATAGAAAATATTTTTAATTATTGTTCATTCAATCGATCGATATAAATGTTATAAAATCTGATCATGCCGATTCGAAAAACAGTCAGTGATTAATCATGTTCATTTTGGAGATCGACATATTTTCCATTAGTAAAATTATATAATTTAAGAAATCAAACACTAATTGAAGTCTACTGAACACATTATTTTATTTTAACAAATATAAAAACAAAAATTTCGTGACAACTGTTTCGCCTTGTTAGGGCATTTTCAAACGAATGTGAAGATTAGATGGATTTAATGTCCTTATATAGTTATAAAATTCAAGTTCTTATATAGTTATATGTACAATACATACATGTTTGTCAATAAATACTTTCACTGTTATATTTTTTCCGAAATTCAAATATAAATACCTAAATTTTCAATTTCCTACTAAACACTTAGCCTTGCCTTTAATTATTGGTTTTTCCCTCAATTATGATTATAGTACATGCTTTAGTTCATAAGATTATTTTTATTTTTTACTTAAGTACCTTGTGAATTATATAACTTTATAAGGACATTCAATCCATCTAATCTTCACATTCGTTTGAAAATGCCCTAACAAGGCAAAACAATTGTCACGAAATTATTGTTGTTTATATTTGTAAGAATAAATTAAAGTGTTCAGTAGACTCAAATCAGTGTTTGATTTCTTATATGATAAGTTTTAATATGGAGTTCTTCAAAATAAACACGGATACATTAACACTCTTGCTGTTAAAGGGTACTATGCTTATTAATATCAGGCCATTGCTCGAGTGCTCCTGGCCTGATATTTCGTCCTAATTTAAGGCTTTATATATTTTGTTTTATTTTTAAGATACTTTTGGTGAAATTAAACGATTTTGAATGTAAATGTAAACAATAAGTAAATTTTTTAAATAAATTTTGGTGCTAAACAAATGAAAATAACAATATATTCGAGTATTGCAGATGACGAACGCCAATTGAAAGCTCTGTAGTACGCATAGTGATCGATTTATCGTTCGCTTCATGTTTTTTACGTGTTTTTTTACGGCAAAGAGTAAACGCGGCAACTTCATAGCGATTGGCTAGTTTGTTTCGATTCTAGTTTTTAGTAAAATTAACAATAAGGCCTAAGTTCCATACAATATTGTATGAGGTTCCCTTAATCGTAGGTGATCTCAAAAGAGGCCGTTTTTACCATTTGCGAATTAAATAGTTTAAAATTTTTTTTTTGCAAATAATCCGAGTGAAATACTCAGTCAAATTATCATCTGCAAATTTTTTCAATTTTTTTCAATTTTTTTATAAATTTTATTTGGATGTTTGACAAGGATACATAAAATACATACAATTTGTAAGTAAGCATTGGTATCATTCTTCATATTATATATCCTCACATATACAACTCCACCACCTTTCATGAATTATATAAAATTAGTGTGTAGCTAAATAAAACCAATTGGAGTTGAAATAAAGATTGAGTTAAAGATAAAATTGTTTTTATAGAAAAGAAAGGAGAAAGTAAGAAAATATAAGAGTTAATGAAAGAAACTGAATTTAATTTAAATACACAAAAATAATGATGAGACACTGATTTCAGAAACACAGTTATATTTTTTTTATAATCATTGAATCTATCAAAATAAATATCGATAATGTATTTTTTTCTATTTTGTTTTGGAGTCCTCATATTCTTGCAAGAGGGTTAAAATGTGCTATATTGTTTGTAAACATTGGAAGGTAAAAAGTATCAGGTAATCTCAGACGCCTACGGGAACGTCCAATGACATATTTTCAACACGAAACACTGAATCAACATTATTGTAAATGATATTATGTAAGTGCATCATATCTGCAATTGGTCTCTTAGTTTCTAACTTATTAATTTTCAAATACTCCAGGCGCTCTTCATAACATTACAGTATTCTGCCAATATTACAGTTAAATGACAAATAACGAACGGTTTTTTATGTACAGTTTCAATTATTTATATATATTTTTATAAATCACATAATAAGGTGACCAAACAATGCATCCAAATTCCAAATTGCTACTTAACTGAACTACTAAATTATTGATGCTGCATTTTTAACGTATTATTAATATTAATTGTATCGAATTTAAAACGTCTTAACTACTTTCCAGTTATTTTTACAATAATTCATCTGTTTTGACCAGTAAATTGTACTTACCAACGATACTTTTAAAATATTTTTTTTTGTTTTGTAATTCGACTACAAATCACTATTTGATTAAATCAATGATTTGATATGTTTTATTTTGAAGCATTGTTTCAAACTTTTATATTATTTAGAACCGATTTCATGGCTACCTTGTCACATTTCACATTGTTATAGTTTGCAAGTGCACATTCAGTGTACTTTGGTGCAACAAGTGAAGATGCAACAGTCAAAGACATGTAGCTATTTGCGTTTTGTCAATAATTTCAAAGCTACATTGTAACAAGACTCTTCCATCAATGACTCAATAATTACTTACAGCCGCGCTTATAATAACATAATAAAATGGCAAAATTATAACTTAGAACCTTAGATATAATATTATAGTTTAGTGTTTTCCACAAGCCTTATTTGCAAAACTCTTACAAGATATACAACTTTCAAAATCCTTTTAATAACATCAATTTCGGAAGTTTCCTTTAGCTTCACGAAAAGCTTTCTCAGTATAATTTTCTTTTATTTTTCTGCCAAAATACATTCACAAATCTACAAAAATACATAGAAGCATACGTATACGAACACGGGCAAGATGAGCGGATCCATTTAAGGCTTTTCCAGTAGAATATCCACCCTCTAACAAAGGGAAACAATTTGTATTTCGAAAATTACCCGATTTAAGGAAAAGGGAATTGATTGCGACAAATATGTCTGTGCCATATTTTCGATTGAATAGCCAAATCCCCGATACACGTTATATGAGAAAACATAGGAATGACTGTGAAACTAGTTTTAGATATTTCTTTTGTAGTCATGAAATATCCTTCTATATCTTTCCTTTCGATAAGTTATTTTCCTTGCCATTCATTATTCCTTATCCTACAAATATGTATGTATTAAGAAAATAAATTGGTATTAAAATTGATCAAAGAAAATATGTATTTATTGTCTTGCAAATAGTATTAAAATAAACCCACTTGCTTGGTAAGTTTAAGACAATTTTTGTTGTTATTTTACTCGTTTAAATATAATTTTTTTATAAAATGTATATTTGACTCGCGTACTTTGTGATTTGTTGAAATTAAACAAATATACAAAAACTTTGTTTTCAATCACTAATTTTTGACCAAATGCAGCATGTTTAGACCATCTGTTATGAAGATAGGATAATAATTATTACTAGGTCATCGCTTTTTCTATTTGTTCCAAATGGTAAAACTAGATCAACAATTTAAATTTCAGACAATTATGCGAATTTAATAATTTAATTTTAACACGTTTTTTTCTATGTAGGTGGCTATTTTTTTAAGGAAATTGCACCAAAAAAGGTTAACTTAAATTAATTTTCACTTAAACAATTTTGCGTTTTTGATAAAATCGTTAAAACTTATATTTTTACAATAATTTTTTCATGCAACCAATTTTGTGAAGTTAAACAAAAACGCAATAAAAAAGTATGAAGGTAGCGCAAAACAGATACATATGCTTTCGCTGTAGTGATCGCCAACGTCGGGGGGACCCGGCAAGGCACTAAAAGAAGAAGAAGAAACAAAAACGCAACAATCATTAAATTATGAACTGTTTTTTTTTGTGTGTTTAGTGCAGCTGGCAGGAGCTCGTCAAATTTACATGTCCAAGATTTGTATATTTGTAAGATTTAATAATTTGTAACCCTTATTCTTGTAAAGGGGGGTCAGTGCCAATATACAAATGTATAAATCAGTGAAAGATTACCACACAAAGTGAAAAATGTTTTTGATATTATTAATATAAAATGTTGTCGTGTAATATCGATGAATGTCTTAAAATAAGTTTCGATTGAAAAGACGTCTATACCAATTACATTTATAATTTGATAAAAGTACTATTAAGTCCGTATAAACTATTTGCGACTCGGGCATTCTTCTCGATAGCAAACTAACTAATAATCATTTCTGCGTCACTCGTTTTGTAAGCCGATCGACAGGCTTTATGGATTGATATTTAATAAATTTAAGTTTGAAATAATGTGTTAAAAAATAGAAAGAAAACGTAATATTTCAAAAGCTTAATATTTTTTAAATTTCCAGCCGTTAAACACTGGTCGCCAGAAAATACATAAAGCTTAGGTTTATTTTTGACGTCACGCGATAAAATAATAATAATTCATTTCCTAAACTCCCCCTGCAAGCCAATATGTTACATTCGCAACACATTTGGTCGTATCACTTGTAAAAGTTCCGGTCCCTCGTCAAACTCGGCTGTAACGTTTGGCAGCCATTTTGAGAAGTTTTCTTCTGAGCCCAAATGCCGACCTGGCGCGGCATCCGCGTGCCCCCACCGAAACAAAATTATTGCTATTTGATAGCGTGCTATTAGAATTAATTTCATTAGCATTCTATTAGAATTTGAATGGCGAGTGAAATATTTTTCATTTATGTGAATTTTTCTCACTAATTAGGTTTATTAACGCCCAAAAGGCATTTTCATCTTCAATGCGGTTAATCATCATCATTATCAGTAGCGCTACAGCCCGTTGTAGGTCCTGGTCTCCATTCCTCTCTGCCCCCTGCGGCTCTTCTCCAATTTGTCACTTCAATTGCTCCCGTGTCACTTTCAACAAAATTCAGCCATATCTTAATTTTGGTCCACCTCTGTTTTGTATCCCATAGTGGTATTAAGAATTTTACTGGGGATTTTACGATGAACATTTCCTTGGACGTGGTCAAAATATTGCAGTCTCCTTATTTTTACGAATCGTACAATTTTGGACCCGCCATATAGTGCTTCTGATTAAAGATTGAATCGTCTCCTCCACACTTCTTTTTGGTTAACAGCACCAACAATTCACATAAATATATATTTTTTAAATACTTATGTAGTTGGCAAATATGGTTGGTACTTACGGAATAGAAATTAAAATATTTAAATAAAATATGTACACCACTTTATTCAAATAATCATCCAAACACAAATAAAAACAAGTGAATTATAATGTTCTCCAAAATAAGTTTAATGATAATATTTTTTTGGAATGATATAAATTGAGATAAAAAAAATGGTTACAAAAACACTATACATTACCTTTTATTTTAGAATAAACGAATTACAACAGGGATGCAGAAAATTTTAGAGAAAGGAATATAAAGTTAAGGTCTTGTGACCTGGCATTGGCTGGTTTAAGTGTCCACTTAACACACTGTGTAACATTCTAACATTCACCATTTTGCCTATGCTTGAATATCCATACTTAATTTTATTGATTTTTATTAGCGTTTTGAAAACTTCCACATATTTCCAAAATGGCAAAGTACTTTTCCTTAAAAATTTAATAAATTAATTTCATCAAGTTTTATTATACTTTAAATAATGATAATAATGATACCTTCGCCGATGTTTACTAGACAAAGCAACTGAAATATACTAAAATCTTGGCATCATTGAATGCTAATTGAAATGAACGATTTTTATCCATGCTAATGCTAATTATAATGTATTATTTCACCACTACGCCGTCCGCCCTGGCGACGCGTGAAGGTCGGAGGTGTCAGTTAAGTAATAAAAGTACACATCGTGATCAGAACGTGAAACGCATCGTTAATATTTTTTTTGAAAAGTTAATTTAATTGGGAAATCCAGGGAAAAAATGCTTTTTCCCCATAAAATTATTATTTTATTTTGTTTTATTTTATTTGGGAAATCAACAGTTCTACATACATATTTTTAGTAAACAAACAGATATAGTGTATTAACTCAGAACTAATAACAGATTTTCACATAGTATACAAAGTTAGTAAAGAAAATATATTACATATCAAATAAATACATACAATTTATACATATCAAAATGTTATTTTCATGTACTCAATAATCAAAAAAATTTAAAATATTTATTTTAAGAACATTAAGTTACTGTAAATTAGGCGGGATAAGGACAAAAATGCTTGAAGAGACGATAAGGAGGGGAGGGGAGATGTACGTATTTATTATTATAATGTCTACTAAGTTACATAATACATTTTTAGTGTAAATTTTAAATCCAACAGAGTGATGTTTGTGTAATCTATATTTTTAAATTTTGTATTGTACATTGAAAAAGTCCTACGAAAAAAAGCATTTTTAACATACGATGTTTTACTTATTGGTACATGAAACAGGTGGTACCGTCTACAAATCCTGGCTGGCACATGTATTGTTATTAAACCAAGCAGCTCTGTACAGTCAACCATTCCTGTCATAACTTTGTAAAGCAGTAGTTGGTCCGCACACACTCTGCGGAATTGTAGAAAAATGATTCCATGGAAGGTGGAGGCAGTGAGAGTAGATACATAAGAAATACCGGTTTTGTATTTAAGGTACTTTATAAATTTATTATACATTTAATTTCGCTTTATGTAACCAACTTATCTTAGCCTACGCCATGTTTAAGAATTATTCAAACTTCAATACCGTATTCTTCCCAAAAACTGCCTTAAGATGGTCATGGTATACCCCACTAATTCAGAAGTTTTTTTAATAATATCAATGTATTTACAATAATCAGAGGTTACTTTTGTAAGATCCCAACTAGTTTGGAAAACATGTGTTTTTCGTTAACTGATGCTAAAACAACTAAAATCAATTTCAATAATATTTTTTAAAAACATTTAATTAAACATAAGAATGTCAGTATTTAAAATAATAAAAAATAATAAAAGAAATACCTTAAATAATCTTAAGAGTCCAAATCAGAACTAGCTCCCTCGGTATATTTGAAAATCTTAATGTAAAATCTATAAAACAACTGTATGTAAAAGCTTTGTTACTATACGCACGTAAACATTATTACTAGATACTCCACCCTAAAGTTGCAAAAAAAAAACGAAAAAACAACCTTCGGTCAAAGAAGATTGGCCTACTACTCGGTTTAAGTGTACAATCTACTTCCATTATCCATAAGGACGATTAGTAAGTTCTCACAATATAAAATTTCCATTAAAAAAATGGATAGTGGAGGTGGATTGCACACGGATCGATGAGTGGATCAAGCCAAATAAGTAAAATGTGTACTGTTTATGAAATTTGTTCTATTGGTATTGGTTATGGTTTTTATGATTATTTTTGTTTTTTATTGTTTATTATGTTAATAATAATTAGGTTAATTAGTTAATAATTAGGTTAAACCATTAGGTTAATTGAGTGAATTACGTTTTTTTTTTTTTAATTATTATGTTAACTTTGTTAAATAACTAATCTTAGGCATGTTTCACATTTTGTTAAATGTTTCCCTCGACACGGGACACCCCAGTGAGGGAACATTATTCTGTAAAAAAAAGAATACAAACAATGTAAAAGTAAAAATAAATCAATTTATTAAAACGAAAACAGAGTTATGTCAAATAAACCATTCACAGGATATTAAAAAGTTCACATTTATCCACCTGATCACCATCTTCTTTTATGCTTTGCAACTGACATACGTCTTTATATCAGAGTTCAAAATGTTTTAAAAAACTCGGTGGTTCTCATGTCTCTGGATGCACATTGTCATTTATTGTTTTGTTGGATTCTAAACAAATTAGGATCACCCTGACATAAAGTTGTTTAACGGTAAATCAGTTATTAACATTTAAAACATTAACTTTGTAGTCAAACAGTTTACTAAATGTTGTTAATTATTTGTATATAACCATTTACCGACTTTTCCATGTCTATCGGTTAAAAGACGTACCCGTCCCTTCGTCAGGACACCAATGAAGCCAACATGCAAAACCTACTATACACCTTCACCATAGTTGTAGCACAATAATATAAAACCAACACAACACGGTAATCGAATAAAAAAAAATATAATTACCTGCCGTGATGTGAATAAATACTGAAGCATTAGTTTTCACGGTCACTGTGCATAATCAATATGTATTTTTTAGAGGACCCCGTGTATTATCGTACCATTGCAAGGGCTATTTTAAGGATAAACTGTATGTTTTGTAGAAAAAAAAAGTGTTTTGTTCTAGTAATTTGTACCGTGTCACAGTCACTAAAGCAGTGACAAAAAAAATTAAAACTCTGCCATAGCGGAAAACTTTATAGAACCAGGACATATTTCCACCTTTGAACCAAAGATTTTGCATAAACCTAGAAATTATGGTGCAAGAATAATTAAAGAGGCTATTTAAATATACAAACACCCAAATAACGTCAACGAAGACAACGGGCTGAAATTTTACTCAACATGGTTCCCGGCACTTCACAGAACAAAAATGACACAGAATGTGCATGTTTCAACACAAACAGTGATTGCGCCACTTGCTTGTTAGCAGATGAACGCTCCAAATGCTGGTTCGCGAAATGCGTTAGCCTTTATTTGCTTTGCCACGGAACCTTAAATACAATGAATGCAATTACTGGTTCTAGTACATTTATTGTTTAAACTTCCGTCGCGGCTGTAAGGATCAGATTCTATCTTGTGGTCGGAAAAGAGGGGCACTTCACGATTACGGGGCCCGGTAGATAAAATAGTTATTGATAGCAAATATCTTATTCGCGATCGTGATAAGAATATTAAAAAAGCACCAGCACTCAAAATCAGCTCAGTTGTTATTCAGGGGTCGGGACAATATCGGTACCCACGGTAGGCAAATGCAACATCTTAACCAGGGCCCAGTAGGTAGCAAATACATTTAAACGCCCTATCCTAGTAAATGTGCTATGTAAATGTGTGTGTACAGTGTACACATATAGCAAATGTGGCGTAAACAAGAACAAAAGTATGGTTATAAAAAATGTAAATATTACCTTTTATTTTAAAATTAATGAATTACAGCAGGAATGCAGAAAATTTTAGAGAAAGTAATATACACACATAAATATATATGTATGTTCACATAGAGTAAAGGTGGCGTACACATAAAATTAAACCTTAAGATGGCTCCTGTAATGGAAGCCAAAACGTCGAAACAAATCCAACTTACACGGGATCACTAAAAAAAGATACGTATTGAATTAATCCTATTTTGTATATTTTTCTCCGCCCCTGTTTTGATGGGTTCCTTCTTATCTAGTTAATAAACGTAAGAGCAAGCATTGTTTTTCTATGGAGCAATCCACGAGAGTAACCGCGCGTGTCCTTAGTGTTATTTCTTTCTTTACTACATAAAGAGGTCAGTCTCCGTCCGTGGTTGGCTTAATGAACTATAAAATCTCCTTTCATATCCTTAAACCGTCATCTATAAGTTCGCATACCAGTACCTATTTCGGTGCGTAATCTACTTGACAAAATCGAGGTCAATCTGCAAAAAACATAAGTAGACATACAGCTATTTGATCAAATTACAAATAATAAAAAAAAACTGTACGAATAATTAAGACAATTCACGTGAAAACCATTTTTCAAATAAAGATTTGATTTTTTTTAATCTTACAAGGAAAAATACGAATCCTTTTTTTTAAAAATATGGTAAAAATTATTTTTTTTAAATCCCGTTAGGGTTAGATAAAAGAGATTATCTAGCCTCGTCTAGTAAGTGAAGTCATCATAATTTGTTTTTTATGTTGATTTGTAAATTATTTCCAGTATTGTGGTAGTCACTACAATGTTAAAAGTTTATTGTAAAGTATTTTTGAATGTCCTACGTTTGTATTTACTTTTTTAATATGGTAGTGTTGTTGTTTTCTGGTATTTTATATTCCTAATAATGATAAAATGTTAATTGTATATTCGCGAGCTTGTTGCCAAACTGCAATTTCTTTGAACCAACCAATAAAATAAAAGTTTTATTTTTTTAATTCAAGTAACAAAACATATTCAATTGAAAGTTAAAATGTGAAAGCTAAATATCATCTTCATAAAAGTAGACAATTATCCTACATCAATATTATTAGTCATTGGGAAAAGGGAAAGGAGAGATTAAAGAACCGAAAGGAGATGTTTCTTCAGACGTGATTTAAACAGAGATATTGTGGTAACATATTTAATGTTTTCATTTTTTTTTTTTGACATAAAAGGCACTATGTGCCTTTTACATATTAATTGCAAATACAGTTAAATATACATACATGTAAGTATAATTATAATAAATATATAGCATTTAAAAACAAAATTAATAATTTACTAATTAAGAAAGATAAATAAAATGAAATTTTTATCACAAGTTGTAAAATTATTGATAAAAAATAATAATTTTGTGATATAAATATTTTGCGCCAGAAAAAACAACAAGGAAAACAATTTTAAATAACACTCAACGATACAATAATATGTACGCATTATTATTTAAAACTATTACTTGGGTAAATAGATAAATAAAGTTGGCCACTTAAACCAGCCAATGACAGATCATTAGCCCTGTAGATGCCTAGACTTCTATATTACCTTCTCTAAAATGTTCATCATCTCTGTTATATTATTTTAATATTTACAGCTCCAAAAAGAGACAAATCCAGTTCTTATATATTTTTATATTTGAACAAACTTAAAATATTGCTGAATTAAAACGGTTTGAAAATTTTACAAAATACGTGGCGTTTATTATAATTAAAAATATTTAACATAATCAACCTAAAATTATTTTTTTTAACTTAACTTTAGTTAGTATTTTAATCATTTATGGGCAAAAAGTTGACGTTACAACATGGAAAAGTATTTAATTTACAACATTTGAGTTATCGTAGCGAAAAAAAGTTGGATACACTTATGGCCAATTAAATGTTGGGTACACTTATGGCCAATTAAATGTTGGATACACTTATGGCCAATTAAATGTTGGATACACTTATGGCCAATAAATGTTGGATACACTTATGGCCAATTAAATGTTGATAAAGACCCAATAAATAACTTAAAAACGACTAAATGTGAGTTTCAGCAGTTAAGGTCTGCACGCCAGTCTAGTTTTACAAATTAATCAAAACATATAATATTATAATAATATTAAATCATAAAATGAATTTGGTATCATTTAAATTGCCAATTACTTTTATTAACGAAAGCATCCTTTGTGAGCATTTGAGTATTTAATTGCATTCATGTGCAAAAAACCATTAAATGCAATCATGATTGTATATAATCCCTTTCATACCAAAAGTGTAGTTCTGTGTTCTTTAGTTTGTTTTACATTATCCTACAGCGCACGAGTTTAATAATTTGACACCTTATGTAACGTGTCAAACTTTATTTTATCGGGTACATTTTAAATTGTAATTAGGTGTATAATTGAAATAAAACAAGATTTCAATAAACATTTGCCATGTCTTTTTCGGTCTTCCTTTATTTCTGCATCCATCAACATTCGGCGGCCTCCGTGGTGTAGTGGTCAAGACGCTTGACTCACGCACGGAAGGTTCCGGGTTCGATTCCCGGTGAGAACACAAAAATTAAAAATGTGATTTTCTCAAGCCTGGGTGCTCTGTGATGTAATTCACCACTGTAATTAGGCCTCCTGGCCTGTTGTGGTGCAAAAAAAAATGTAAATGTAAATGTAAAATGTAAATTCGCAATATTTTTAGCCATTCTTTTGCTGTCCACTCGTTCTACATGTCCAAACTAACGCAGAGCTCCTTTCTTGATTCTCTCGATAAAGCTTGTCCAGCCTTAAATAATGTATAGATCTCAACATTTGTACATAGTTTTAACACACATTCACCTGAAAGATTGCGTTTGACAACATTCGGCCTACTTTTATCCCTAAGTCCATACTTTTCTCCCATAAATCAGGGTTGGGGCCAGGACTCCATTGTGAACTGCCAGTTTTGTCTCTTGTGACAAACATTTATTTGCCAGGGTTAATTTAACTGCTCCTCCGTTCACTCTGTTCTTGGCACTCACCCTCCTTTCAATATCTTTCTCAGTCATTCCATTCCTAGAAAACATACTTCCCAGATACACAAATTCCTTTACCTGTTTTAGTAAAACCCCATTCACAGTGATTTCAGATTTAGTCAAACTTTCATTTCTTTCAAAAACCTTCGAAATTAATAAAACTTTATTTAAATTATTTATTGACAACTGTAAGATATTCACCAGTCAGAAGATACTCATTAGAGGTTGAAAACGCTAATTAGTCAAATAAATAAGTGGAAGTGTACCAAGTATTACTTATATATAAATGTAAGATATTACACCAATTAATTAAACCTTTAAATTTAAAATTAAGTAAATTGTATATGTCCTACCTATGTATTTAAAATTAATTTATTTTATTATTCATCCTTTTTTTTCTATCTTTATTCGCATAAAGCATATTTAATTTACGATTATTTAATCTTAATACTTGATGCTGTAAATTGTATATAGGTAAACTATTTTTACAATTTGTTGTTTTTTAATATGTTGGACACTGACAAAAAGACGTCTGTCGGTTGCAATTCATTTAACAAGATAATGAGCATCATCATTCCCTTTTGGCACCTAATGGTGCATCGGGCACTGCATTTGTACATCAATTGCAGCGTATCTTGATCGTTTTTGTTAGCTGACGGTAAAATTATCAGTCTTACGCTTGATGTACCAGTCCTGGGATATGAAATATTCCAATGTAAAAACACCCTTTTAAATAAATATTACATATAAACCATTTCGAACATCGAATCCGAGGCCTCTTGCACGGTAGGCACACGCGCTGACCATTTCACCACGAAACCGAAAAGATGGTGAACAGGTGAATTAAAAGTACCTACACCTTTTAATATTCTGTCAATTATTTTTTTGACCGAATATTTTCTGTTTAAATTTTTTTATAAATATCTTGTTATTTTTTACTCTTCATTAATTTACATTTATTTCAATATTTATTTATTATTATATTTTGTTCATAAAATTACACATTTATACAAAGTTGCTTTAAATATCTATGTAAGGTTATTTACCCAGTTCTAGTCTAGCTTGTCAAAAAATTTTTTATAAAAAACAGTAATTAATACATAGAAAATATAAATAAAGTTTAAAGACATGGTAAAAATAATTTTAAAAACTTAGGTAAATACTAGTTAAAAGGCTTATCAGAAAATGTAGATAGAATTGTGACGTATTAGGGACGTGGCCAATAGAATGACTGTTTTTGAGGAAATTCAAAATTACAAATTTAGAAATATTTTTTATTCTACCAATAATTAGCAAAAAAATATTTTTTAACTGTTCATTATTTAATAGACCTTTGTTACTTTAAAAATGAAATAAAAGTTATATTTTCCTATTCCTAGCTAGTTGAGATCTGAAACCATAAACCTCTGTACATCTCAAAAACAGTGAAATAAATATCATCATCATCATTCCCTTCCCGCACCTAATGGTGCATAGAATATTGCATTGGTACACCAATCGCAGCGTATCTTGATCATTTTTGTTATAAGTCTTACGCTTTAGGTACTAGTCTAGAGACTATGAAATATTTTAGTGTAATAACAAAAAAACGGGTTGTGGTCCTGTGGCTAGTGTCTCGGACTCACGGACCAAAGGTTCGTGGTTCGAATCCCACTCTACCCCAACTCGATTCTCATTTTCTACTAGTGAGTTATTTACAACTCGTTGAAAATGGCCCTCAAAAATTAAATATTTAGGTAAATCACAAGAACGCAAATATTACTTTGATTTTTTTTTTAAACACAGACGCATGTCTAAAAATGAGTCTGAGGAACTTAGCAATGTAAAATATATATTTATATAAATAAAAACAAAATATAATATTACAAGAAATAGGTTGTAAAAAATTTCGTAGATTAAATACCATTGTTTACTACCTTTTGTCACTGAAACGTATAGTAACGAATAAATAAATAAACAAATAGTTCTTTACAACTCGTTGAAAATGGCCCTCAAAAGTTGAATATTTGGGTAAATCAAAGAACGCAAATATTTATTTAAAAAAAAAAAAAAAAACAACCCCATTGAATAATATCTCATATCATCCATGTCAGGAATCGAACCCGAGACCTCTTGCATGATAGGCAAATGCGCTGACCATTACACCACGAGGCCGATAAATTTTTTAAAATTAAATAATGAAATACGACGTTTTTTTATTGATGCAACCGGTGCTAAGGGGTGAGACAAGAATGCGGGAGCATGCGGTGGCGCCACAGGCAGCTACCATGCGGAGAATCCCTAACACACCAGTGCTGGCCCAGGCCGGCCAGGCGGTGTGAGTAGGACGTGAAAAATAAAACGGCCATCGAACAAAAGATCTCGTCACTTGACCCTTTTTATATGTCATGCTTTTTGTTGAACAAATGCCGGTGGATTAATGGGGCGTCTCCGCCTTTGTTAGCTGCCCCCCGAAACACCACCCTGCCTCTGCCCCACTTTGTTTACATCTCCCGGTTCTTTTTATCATCAGTTTTAATCAATTTAATGAATTTGTGATATTCTGGTAGAACATTTCAATTCAAATATTTCATCAGAGTATTTGCGCAATAAAATTTATATTTACTTTTAAATTCGTTTGCCATGAGATCAATTTTATTAGTGCTGCATTGTGTACATAAATACGTTTTCATTAAAAAAAAAAAAACTAGAAATAAAATTAAAAAAATAAATATTATCATTAATTATACTTGAGACATTTTTCATCAATAACATGTACGAGTATGTACATTAAATTACAAATTTAAATAAAATAAACGAAGTTAACGATAAATAATCTATTCAATTTTTGTGATTATTTTATTACTATAAAAACAATTATTTTTTAGTTAAAATTGAATGATTAATATAAAGTCGAAAATGTCTTTACTTGTGCTATCAATGGTATAATAATTTTACTGCAAATTCCTGATTTTGGATTAACCAACGACATTATCCTATTAAAAAAATATATTTAAAATTATGATCATTTGGAACACTTATTTTGAATTGACTTTAACAGTGCAAACTTTCTAACTGACCGTTAATAACCAGATATAAATATAAAACATATTACAACAGAGATGAAGAACATTTAAGAAAAGGTAATATAGAAGTTAAGGCATCTACGGGTATTTTTAAGTACTTTTAATTTATTTAAATTTCCGTCTTGGGCTGAAAATGCGGAATAGTTATAGTTTTATATATGAGTTCTGCAGTATACCTGTATAATTTATTATTCTATCTACCTAGAAAAAATCTTTATAATGTTATAAACCATCAGTAAATAAATAAATGGTAAGGAAATAAAAAATAAAAAAAGAATTATTACTGGAAATAAAATCTATTAAATTGTCTAAATGGCGGTCTCAGTATTTGTAGCCACTGCTTGAACGGGAAAAGAGTGGATCTACCTCGCAGTGGCTTGCAAAAGCGTTTGCTAAGCTTTTTTGCCATTGCTGGAGGCTCCAGGCTCTTTGGGCGAAGTAGGGCAGCGAAGGAGTTTACCCGTCCAGCCGTAAACATTTCGGAGGCACTGCAGTACCTGGGCTGTCCAAACAGTTGCCTATATCGATCCTTAACTTATTCCACGCTGCTTGCGTAAAATTATTCCATAGTTTCGCGTCGTACACGGAGGTCATATACAATGTAAAGGGGATTTTCTTCCCTTTGTCACTGCACCGAAAGATTTAAGCTATGAACTGCTTGATAAACTCTACTCGACTACAAAATATATGCATTATGTATATGCACCTTGGAAACCAGCGATGTGTATTTTACAAAAAAAACTCAAGAGAAACAAAAAACATAGCAGATTTTAATAGAAATATCTGGGAATATTGATTTTTATTTAAGGGAATACTTAATTGTATAACTTTTATGAAAATTAAAACATTATCATTTAATTGCGGTTCAAATATTTTTTGTAATTTTTTACGTTAAAAACGTATTATCAAAATGAATGCTCACAGCCGATTCCCAAGGCGTAACGATGACTTATTCTGAGGAAATACGACCACTTATTATCTGTTATCACAAATATTTTTACACAAAAATTAAATATTTAGGTACATAAAAAAATAAAAGTTTTCTCATTAAACACCTCAATGGGCACTACCCTTCTGGGGGCATTAATTGACATTATGTATACAATTATATAAGTTTCTTCATAAATACATATTCTTTGAAGTAGGCCTTGATTTTTATAATGACGTTTTAGTCAAATAATTATGCCATGTGTGTTGTTAATTTTTAAGTTGGTTCGTCATTCATTTTAATTGTTGGGTCTATATTAAGTTCAAGTGTTTTACAATACATGTTCTTGTTCAGTAAGTCGAATCTTTCTTATATTTACCTATTTATACTTAATATTTTTGTAAAAAAATATTGTTTTTATTATTTTTTTAATAAAGTGTTCGAAGATTTTTTTAAATGATTTATGACTTTCGAAAAAACATATTTGTTTGAAAGGGGACATTAGATTTTGCATTTTACTGCAGAAAATATCGAAATAAAATAATATAACATTTTTAATAATGTAATGCTTTAATATTTTAGAAAATTATTAATCGTGTTTAAAGCTAAATAATGGCAATTATGTTTATTTTTATTTTTAATTCAAGTAAAATATTATTAAAACAAAGTTAAATCGCAATATTACTGATTTTCATAAATTAATTTTTTACTCTCAAGATTTCAATTTTATTTTTATTTTTGAATAAAATTATAAAATGACGAAAACTTTTTAAAAAATATTTTCTATTTCGGGTACTGAAAATGTCTCAAAAGAGCATAAATAATAAATGGGTTTTTTTTTTAAATATTCATTAACATAAAAATATTTTTTTCTACCACTTATATGGATTATGACATTTTTATGGACGTCTCCTACCTAATTGAGAATCCCTAATGGAGTGATGTCTGAACTTTTGCAAACAAACAGTTTCAAACTATTTATTTTTACAAAATTAATTATATCAACTTCGTGATCATTGTATATTATTTAAATTTTAATAAAACACTTGTTTTTTAATCACTGACCAGTTTCTTAGCAGCTACGTAATCTTTTGTCATTCCCCTCATTTCCCAACCAGCGATTCGTAGCTGCACAAACACAACAAAACATCATTTGACATTCATGATTTGGGTAGTTTCTGTTAAAATGAGAAATTAGGGTTATATTTATTTCTAAATTGTGCCTTGATAAGATGCATGTAGCTGCCCTCAAAGACCGATCTTTAACTTTATAAATGATAAGTGGTTTAAAACAGAGTTTCATTTTAATTTTAATTGTTAAATTTAAGTTTATTTACTGAATACCACAAATAAACGAAAATTGTAATACGTTCTTTTCGCGTTCCAGGCGAAAAATATGATATTTTACAAGTCATTCAACAAGGAACGATTGAAGGAAGACGCAATGCAGGAAGAAGACGCATCTTTTGGCTAAGAATCTGAATGACTGGTTCCATTACAGCACTCAGTCCTTTTTTAGGCTAGCTGCCAACAAAGTTAGAATTGCAGCGGCAATATTTAACCTCCAGTGAATAGAGAAACGATGAGAACTTTATTTTTTTATTCTTATTGATCGCTAGATATCAGGTAGGTGCTCGAATTTGTGCGTTTTGCGGATTTCATAGTTGCAATCATTGAGATATTATATCAAGAGATGAAACTCAATACAAATCTGAGCTTAAAGTCATCCCCAAAGGAAAAGGAATGAACAGGGCCCTGATAACAGTAGGAAGTCAACAGAGTTATCTTTGACCGTCTACAAAGAAAAACCGATGTTTGTGTTCGAAAATGAGTATATTTGAATGAAAATTTAACATATTTCCGTCGGTAATCTATAATTGAACATGTTTAAAAGAAATAATTGTAAGTATATTCTGCTTTTCATACAGAAAACTGAACTTTACTTTATAGATAAAATTGAAAATAATTGTTAACTTTCCATTGTAATTGGGGCCCAGCGAAGGACGCAAGTATCGTCACATCATATTACGTCGACTTTAAGAAGCAAAACAAGTAGTACAGTAAAAAGCACGGACTATTTACATCGGTCTACTGTATGTTTTGATTCAGTATGTAGCTCCCTTCCGCATACGCGTCACCTTTGTTTGTCGTTTCAATATACGGCCGACTAACTGAGCAGGACAGAGACAGGAAATAACTTACGACTTACGATAAATCTCATCTTAAATACTAATAAAATATTAATAAAACGTTTTAACATTAAAATAGCTATTTATAACACCTCTTGAATAAGATAAAAACATTACTTACCGGTGAAATGTAATACCATCGCTTTTTTTATTTTTTCCAGGTCGATTTGTGAAGTATCAACGTACATTTATAGGCATTTTAGTAATTGCGAGGAGACAAAAATTCAACAGTAGCCGGAGAATGCTCGCAACAGACTAAAGCCTATTATATCAAACATATGCCAATTGGCCGCAGGTTGAGGGAACACATTTCGAATGCTCATGTTTACTCTAGTTATATACCTTAATGGTTGCAATTGCGGCATCTTTGTATATTTTGCAAACTGTCCTGTGGTGAACTGGGCACTTGTCGGATCCTTGATTCGTGATGCGTGCCATTACATGATTCGGTGGATTAAATACCTTATAGATATGCAGCTAAAATAAGTTATTAGCGATCGCGCTTTAAACAATGATCACATATAAACACTCGTTCAGCAACACAAATTAACTGTATTGTCCCATTTGTATCAATTTGGTGAAAAGCAATATAATGTGTTTGCTCCAAAAATTTTTTATGATTTATTGCCAAATATTAAGAACTCAAAATGTAAAACAAATTTTAAAATAAAAATAAATGCACATATAAATGGTGTAGCGAGAGATTTTTTAGAAAAATATATGTAGATCAAAAAACGTAGTACTTTATATAATTAGTACACATATTATTTATACTTTTATGTATTTCATTACTTTATATTTGTTTTTTATTATATATTATACTATATTTGGCACATTTATATACTTTATATTTGTATAATAATGATTTTTAATTTCTTACATTTGATTAGCTAGGCATTTATAATTAAGTAGTTTTAGTTTTTTTTTTGTTATTGTTATATTAGTATGGAACTACTTATGCTCTAAAAGATAAAATCACGCAGGTATATAGGAGCGTTATGGCTATAAAGTACATTGAACAGAAGTGAAAGGTAGTGATAGTCTCTCCGCTGACTAATTTTGAGCCATTTCAGTTGCCTACAATAATCAGAAATGTGGTCATATTTCCTAAGACCAAAAATGTACCTTATGCATGTATTCTGAAGTTTTTCAAGTTTATCGAGTTGCTCACAGCTTAAATCACTCATGGAAACATCAGCGTAATCTAGAATGGGTACCAGAGTGCATTTAGTATTGATGGGTAAGAATTTTTACAACCTTCTCAGTGAGTGTAGATTAAAAAATATTTTGCGGCTTTAATTTAAGCTCACCAGCATAGATCTTCATCCATTAGTACTCTTAGATTTTTTACGGATTTCCTGTATTGAATATTGGTACCATTGACATTAAGAGGATTAAGTGAAGATGCGTCTAACTTACTAGGCAATCTTTGACTACCCGCAAACATAATTTGTGTTTTATATGGGTTTATAAGTAAACCGTTCTCTTTTTTCTATGTTGACAATAAAAAATAAAAAAATGTTTTTTTTTTCTTTTTACCTTGGCAAACGGATAATGTATCGCTTTTAGATACCTTTTACATTAAGCCTAATTGATCGGGTCGAAGATTGAATGCATAATTTAGCTAGAGGTGTTATTGCGAACTCACCCTGTTACATGTTCAATTACTCTCGATCGGGGAAGGGTAACGATATACGAGGATTTAACACATTACACATTGACGGCATGCCATGGAAAGATAGGAACTCATTTCGTTTTGGGAAAAACCTTTTAACTTAAATGTTTCTGAATACTTCATTAAAAAGAGAAATGGGCCAGAAGGAAGGAACACATGAAGCTGGACCTTCACCCTTTATTACGGGATCGACGTTAATCGTATTTGCTGATCATTTCTTGATTACTTCTCCGTAACGATTATTGAATTGACATTTAATCACTTGAGATTAAAATAAAATCCTCTGTAATGAAGTTTACGATTCATTTTAGATGTGATCATATAAATCAGTGATTCTTAACTTTTTAGTGATGAGGGACCATTTGACCCATTTTTTGTCTTGCCATGAACCACCAACTGTTTGGCGGTGATTTAAATCATTTTAAAGACGATTATGAAGACTAATCTTTTAAAAAAACATTAAAAAACTATTCAATACTAAAAAAATTAAAATATTTACGAAAATTTTACATATATCATATTTTACTGCGATTTTTTGACTACATCGTATTTACCAACTGCTGCATCCTTGGTTTGTTGCTTAACTATTGTGTGGCTGTGATGTCACATTAGTCGAAATAGGATACAAGATTTGATATATCTCTCTTATTTTTTTGAATAATGAATTCGTATTTTCTGTAATCTTAAAATGGACATTTTCACACCCGATTTGCAAAGTACAATTTGTATAACTATGCTAAATGTTAATACGAACAATATGTATCCATGCTACTCAAAGAATGAGTCCGCTAATTCAGCAACACATCTATTCAGATACCTTATACAAGAGAAAGCACGAAGATAAAAATCATAACAAGGAAGACAGAGACGCTATTCTGTGGCGGGTGTTGTTTAAAACAGATTCAGTCTTCAGCCGGTTGATGACAGTTGTGGGGGACGCACGCGCGTAATATGAGCGGCGTATTAGTGATTTTTATTTTATTTTGCAATAACAGGGCTAAATCATATGTTTTTTTGCATAAATTATGAATAAAAATTTATTAAAAAGTATGTTTTTTTTTTCAAATGTTTAAACTTTAGAATATTCCATATTTTACTAGTGGTAACACGATGTTACAACACCGCGCGCAAAGGGATTATTTACCACAGTCCTTTAAGAGTTAAAGGCAAACTCATGTCAGCACTGGCATCTAAACAATTTTTTTGTTTATTTATTACGAAAAGGGCTGCGAATCTCTTCTAGCAAAAGTATATGGTTGATCATGTAGTTAGGTAAGGTAAATTACTTTTGTATGGGTACTATTGTGTACCATATTTACGTGTTGACTTCATTTTTAAGCTGCCTAAATCGTTATTATAATTACATTTTTTTTGTTTAATTTTTATTTTTATTTAGTATACTTATATTTTACCTACCTAAAAAAAAACATTTATGTTTTATATGAAAGTATATTATTTATACGAAACTACTGTGGTATTAATAAATGCGTTCGTAGTGTCTAGAGTCGATTATTGTAATGGTGTCTGCGCAAATTTATCAGTTAATAAAATGACTCGCCTACAGTCTGTATTGAATGCCGCAGCGGGACTTATTTTTGGACTCTCTAAGTTCAGTCATATCACTTCACTGCTTTAGGAATTGCACTGGCTACGCTTTCCAGATATGGTGGAATACAAAGTCTGTTGACTTATGTATAAGTCACTGCACAATTCTGCTCCATAATACTAATTCATTATTAATAGTATGATGATTTCATTTTGTCATTTTTGGAGATTACGATGGTCAAAATATTTCATATAAAATTATCTGATACACCTTAACAAGTGATAAATTTTCTTCATATGAGTTATGGTTTATTTGAAGATTAAGAATAAGTCTTGGTATTATTCATGGTAGTTACCGAGACATTAATTAATTCAATGGAATTTGCCACGCCGGTTACATCACAGAAATGGGCTGGTTAAAATGTTCTTCATCTTCTTTGAAATACGTTTATTTTTAATAACATGAAATTTAATTAAATCCTTCTTGGTTTGATGAATATTTTTAGTCTTTATTTCTCAAATATGAATTTAATGATTCGAATCACAAGATACTTACATTTAATTACGTTAATTCTGAGCATTGAATTAAATTACTACTAATTACAGGAAGAACGTTAAATTGCTCACGCATAGCCAAATAATTGAGTCTTTTGATATTTTAGTTCAACGAATTATCTCCAGGAGGTCTGACATTTGAGATTTAAGTTTCCGCTAGATTTTAAAATTAAACATGGAGCCCTTTGAGCGGACCTGAAATAGAACAATTACAAATTATGTAAATTAATGTGGAATGTGTAAGTATTATCTTAAATCTACACCGTCGAACATCGGTTCATGGCTTGTGAACATAAATATTTGAATTGATAATTAAATTCATACAAAAAGCATTCACAGTCGCTTCATATAAACTACTACTACAATCATGCCATTTCCCCGAATAAGTAAGTAGAGAGAATAGACCACTTCACACGTCTATCTTGGCATACATTTCTGGCTTCTTCCACATTCATACATCTTGTCATACATGCCCTTCGGTTCTGCCTGCATTTGACGTGACCAGACTCAAGATTTTGGTTTATCTGATCATGCGACGTTGTCCTTGGTCGTCCTCGTCCCACGTTACCATTCATTATCGCCATGAATAGGTACCAGTCTTACAATTCTTTTCTAATTCATTCATCCTACACGACCAAATCATCTCAGAGACCCTTTTTTAATATTATCAATTATACGTGACTCAGATTTACACTCTTGCCTGATTTTATCATTTGTAACCCTATCATGCATTGATTTTCCTCACATTCGTCTAAGAGATTGCATTTTGACCGCGTTTACTCGATTTTCATCCTTACTTTTCCAATTTTATGTTTCACTTCCATACACGAGTGTTGGAACTAAAACTCCACTGTGCACTGCCAGTTTATCTTCGATTGGCATATTTTTATAAGGAATTACTGTTCTTAGTGCGCCGTTCATTTTGTTGTCCGCATTTACTCTCCTTTCAACATCTTTTTCTAATCTTTCATCTTTTGAAAAAATGCTTCCCAGATACATAAATTCTTCTTCTCATTCAAGACATTCGTTGTTTACGTTTATTATACAATCAGTAACCTCACATCCCCTTTCAAATACCATCACTTTTGACTAACTTTCGTTCATCATCAAATTTGTTCACCAGGCATACATCATACATCCTAGAGACTATTTGTTGCAAATCCTTCTTGCCTAGTGCTAAAAAAACTGCATCTTCAGCGTACAACCAGCAGTTTACTGAAAAATTATCAATTTTGCTCCAATACCCATACATTATATCTTATTCAGTTACAGTTGTCCATGCACAGATTAAACAACCATGGTGACATTACACATCCCTGTTTCACGCCTTTTGAGATCGTCATGAAATTTTACAAAAATGGGCCGGGCACAGGGTTAATTCTACGTGTATTTGGCCGGTACCAAAGTGTTAATTTTATGACCTGAGTCTTCTGTGCTGTAATTAAGTACTGTAATGAACGATTATTCAGAAATAATTTAATTATTTTGTTTTTTATTCTTGCTTTGAGATTATTGTGCATTCTAATTAATAGAATAATCATGCATATCTCCAAACGAAATCTAAGGTAACATTTTCAAATAAATAATACGACGATTGAAAAAATAAAATAATTGATTGTATAAGGCCTATTCAGTAATTTTTTTAATATCGTGATAAAGCTATCCTGGCTTAAACTTTACAATCAATTGAATAATAGCTTTTTTACTTATTTGAAGTTTTGAATTACATTATTTTTCGGTACTTTTGGATTGACGTTTCAAAAACGTTTATTTATCCACGAGTCAAAAGCTTCATTGTTTTAAAAGGCTTCACATTGTGCTCCATACCAAAGAAATTTAACCTTTTTTAATATGTCGGAATAATTTAACAATGCTCACAGTTTAGTTTTTTATCATGTCAAAATATGACGTTTTTGAAGGATTGTTAGGTCGTGGATGTGGGAAACTTTTGTAATAATGTATTTGAAAGAATGGTAAATAATAAATGTGAAGGGATACAATATTCAAACAAGTAAAACAAAACTTCATGCTCGAAACGATTCTTTGATTGTTTCATAATTATCATCGGTTTTAATTATCGGATAGAAGATACTAGACACGACTTTTGAAAATCAATGACTTTCGAAATCTAACAAGAGCCTCGTAAGGTTAGTCAATTTAAAATTTACGTCTGATTATCGGTAAAAAATGTTATCCGGAAAACAATCAGTACCAAGTTACGAAAAACCGAAACTTGATATTTAAAACAAATTTACATTTTATAAGAATGTTTCATTTTTATTATTTAAAAGGCATTTGTTGACATTCCGATTGTCATATTTAATGCTGACCTTTGCTTCATGGTTTTTAGGGATGACAGGCACTGGTTACGCGTGAATGTTTACTGCCGTTTATATGTTTTGGTTGTCGGCTTTTCCTTGAGAAGTAGGAACCTAAGCAGCCTGGCAGTACCTACCGCATTAAAACAATTCACAAATTCCAAAATCAAAAACTGACAGCTGTATTTTTTTCTTTAAACAAAGGAAAGCTTTCTGTGATCCACATGAAAAAACTAACAACAAATAATATTCGTACCGCTATCTTGCTACATCAAGTTACTGCTAAAGTGCCAGCATTATTATCATCACCGCATCCAATATCCAAAAAGACTGATGCACAAAACAGAATAAGAAAGAACCTCCATCCGCATCATTCCCGCATTTATTATCTGGTGGGGCGACGGGGAATACTTCAAAACAGGTGAGTCGATTTCCATTATATATTAAGGGGCAGTAAACGTCCTTAATAACGCGTGTGTTAGCTGACCTTGTTGGACCATCTTGGATCACTTCATGCGCTCTCTAAGCCATCGAGGAATTAACTTTTACGCCTCTCTCTCGCGTCACCAGGCACTATGGTCTGTTAATTATTACTAGAATTTTCAAATAAACTAACAACCCACGTGATATCCGATGGAGAAGAGCC
This sequence comes from Micrasema longulum, assembly GCF_059751315.1. NCBI lineage: Eukaryota > Metazoa > Arthropoda > Insecta > Trichoptera > Brachycentridae > Micrasema > Micrasema longulum. The sequence continues at coordinate 56,011 of NW_028278312.1, forward strand.
TGATTTACACGTTTTGTCAAAATTTGCACGGCACGGTAAAACTCGGGTGGATTGACATTTATTTCATTATTTTTTATTTGCGTCTACTCTCGTCACAATAAAACATTTCGTTCATATTTTCATTGTTGTTTCTCCTTTCTGTTTTTCTAAAGAAAATCAAGTGAAGATTAGTCAGCCTTACGTGTACTGTTTATTGCGTTTGCCTGGCATTAAACAAATAAACAGAATAAAAAATAATTACGAATGTATTTTATTTTTAACCATAAACTTTGTTCTAAAAACGGCAAAAAATCTAGTAGATGAAGCATATGTAAAATCTTCAATTTTTTATATGCAACAACTATGGGAAACAGAAAAGCAAAATAACAAAAGCAGACTTCAAAGACAGCAAAATAAAATATTGTATTTAGTATATGGCCTGCAATATCTAACAGCAACGAAAAAACTCTTTAAATAATTCAATCAAACTTAACTTTTTAAACAAGAATCCTAAAAATGTATTTATAAATTAGCCACTTATGTAATTGTAGACAAAGGACTTTTGAAAAAAAAATGTAGTAAACACGAACACAATACGAAAATATCAAATTAGTATCACATACATCATTCTAAAACGAGACAACGACAGTCGATACTTATAAACCTGGAAATGAAATTATATATTTAACTACCAAACAATACTGAAAAAAAGACTCAGATAACCTTTACAAATGATGTTAAAATTATTATCATCAACAATAGAATACGAATTTTCAAAAATGAAATATTTTATTAAATAAATGTTATCCGTAAAAAAACATTAATAATTATGACACAACAAAGATCAATATAAGTTATCCTACCCTTTGTTATTTTATCGTGTCGCATGCCGTGTGAATTTTTACTGTGGTATGAAATGAGCCTATCAAGCAACGGACTCGTGGTTCGCACGTGTGCAGCAGTCCAGTCTCCGTGAATGTAGGTACTTTAGGTTTATGATTCGTCTACCGGTCTGGGTCAAGTTGATATAAGCGTTTAATGAGGTCCCCGTTAATTTCTAAGTTTAATCGGTCCACCTTGTAGAACATCATCTGCTTGCTCGCTTTACCTTAATAATCTACTGTCTGTTTTACTATCAATTTCGCTAGAATATCCTCTTGTTTTTTATCAGTATGGGCAAACGGGATAAAACAAATATCTGCAATGAGATATTCATATATGATGTTTTTTTAATGAAAAAGTAAGCATAAAATAACAAACGTTTTCTCCATACATAATTAATGATAACGGTTTTATCTCTCTAATAGAGAAAAAACTCGTTTAACATTAATTTTTATTTATACATTTTATTTGCGTTATTTTTACTATATGAAAGAAGTTCTATTAAATTTTATATTATATTCTTAAAGATACACATGTTTCTACTGCATACAGTTCTGAATAAGTGAGTCTGATGTAATTTGTTTTGTTGAGATTTCAAATTTGATCAAATACTTGAAGATGGACATGTCAAAAGTAGGAATAATCGGCGTGCGGGCATAAGAAGATGTATGAATGTAGAGGAAGCGAGGTCTGTATGCCAAGATAGAGTGTTATGGCGTTCTACCCTCTCTGCCTACCCCTACGGGGAAACGGCGTGATGGTTTGTTGTTGTTGTTGTTGAGATTTCAAATTTTTAATTTGATGTAAATTTTAAGATTTCTGGGAGATTAAAAAACCTTTTTTTTTTCAACATATACAGTAATTTAAAACTGCAGTTGTATTGCATCTATGTCAAATAAAATTATTAGAAAATCTAGGGTCGGAGAATTTTGTAAATTAGTGGGTTTTTTCTTTGAAATTTTGATTCGAAACACGGACCTTTGGTCCGTGAGTCCGAGACACTAGCCACAGGACTACAACCCGATTCGTAACCGATTTATTATTTTATTTTTTAGGTTCATTCACTGTGCATTATTACATAGCTAACAAATACTTTCATTGTGGCGTCTCTGTCCTTATTTATTGTCCGCATTTTAAGAACCTCAGGATGTGAAATACACTTTTCATAATATTTTTCGTTGTTAAACTAAATTAATTGCCTTATATTACGTTAATTCTTGAGCAGTTAAATTTCTCTTCGGTAAAGAAGCCACAAATAATAAATCAAACAGTTGTGTTGGTTATTAATTATCTCACAATTGCATATTTTAGTACTTTATGGTATAACCGTGTAATGTTTCACTGTGGAACATTAATTTCTCCGTGTTGGTTGCTTGGAATAAATAGATTTAATGTTTAATTGTCGGATAATAAATATCACACGTAATGACAATTTAATTAAAACCTCATAACACTTAAATACAATTGTTTAATCTGTGACTTCGTTTTAAATTTGTTCTTCAAAAGTTTAAATATTTTCACAAATGTTAAAAAATATATTTCTTATACAAGTGGCGTAAAAGTTGTCACCCGATGTTCTTTGACTGTATTTTTTTTTTATGAATGAAAAATTTTGATTACGCTTTTGAATTGTGTTTATTTGATATCTTAACTTTTTTTCAATTAACTCAAGAAAGTGATTTCGATCAAGGGGCTACCGCCAGAATTGATGACTATACGAGCCCGATTTATGGCATTTTCCTGCACTCTTTCCAGAACTTCTGGCACTAGGTTCTCGCATTTTTTTATTTATGTATATATATTTTTTTGCTTTTTTTACAATGTACATAAGAGGTAAAACAGAGTTAACAAAAAATAAAGGATAATTACATAGCAACGAAATACATATTAACAGTAAAAAAAGTAAACAAAAAATCCCGCAAAGGCATGGCCTGTTCGTGGGTATACAAGAAATGTTTATGAATTTTCGCTCCTTTAATAAATAGGCAGGTATAGTATTTTTTTTTATAAAGAAAGAGAAAAGAACGTTTTCTGTAAAATATTAAAAGGTATTTTTTTTATTTCATAGTCATTAAAAAGGAAATAGAAAATTTAAAAAAAAACATTTAAATATTCCTTGTTATTTAAGGACAACAAAATATATCATAAAAAAAAGTTACTATCTTTAGTTTGAATCCAGGATAGTGCGTGTTTTTAAAAAAAGGAAAATTTGATACAGCATTCTTGACGGATATTATCTTTTAGAGCTTCAAGAGTCTGAGACTTGTTAAGATATACTCTTGACTTCAAGAAACCCTACAAAAAAGTCAGCAACAGTTAAATCGCGTGATCTTGCCGGCCAGTGAAAATCCCTAAAACGATCGATTTAGCGACCCAGAAATACAGATCTCAGAATATTGGTTGTGGCTCGTGCAGTATTTGCAATTGATCTATCCTGTTGGAACCACATGTTTCTCAATCTCAAAATTATCTGTAAAGACCACCGATTGATGCCTAATTACGTGGCACGTCGTCTGGTCAATACTCCAAGATCCTCTGCGATATCTTCAGCCGCAGCCGGGATATTCTCAGCAGAATGGCTGCTCCGGGGTAGAGGTGTGTAGTTCGCGAACGACCCTGTCAGACTGACTGGTCAGAAACATTGAACTAGAGACACGTTTCTTTCATCTCGGTTAGTTAGTTCGCGAACTAAATGGCTCTTTGTGTCATATGGCTCTTTGTGTCATTTGGATCTTTCATATCTTAGTGTCTTATGGATCTCTAGCTCATTTCGTTCATTCATTGAACGAGATTGTATCGTTATCTCTGTGGTAAGTAGGTAGATTAGATACCTACATATACACTCTGTATCCATAGTAGGTACCTAAATGCCTAAACTGGCTGTTTTGTTCATTGTTCTCCTTTATCTCCCGCGCGTCGCACTTGAAATTTAATTGACACTAATTATGAAATGTCGCGATAAAAATGCTATTTTATGAATTAATATTTACGTTGAGATGAAAACATTAGGTATTCGTATTTCATTAATGCCCTCTAATGTGAGGTTAGTTTGTTCACTCAAGTTTATTGGATTTTATATTTTTCTGTTTTATTTTGCTGTATAAATAATTACAGAAACAATTTTATTAATTCATTATAAAAACATTCACATTTTATAACCTTATAATGGCTTATTAGGCTGTGCCCGTGTTAAACCATAATTATTAACATTAAAAAAAAAGCAACTTAAACCGATGAAGTGATTAAAATATATCAATTTCAGAATAACAGTCCAATTGGACGATTTAACATTAAAAATAATTATAAATGAAACAATGTTAAAAATAACAACCTAATTGTGGAATAACTGATTAAGTTAGTTATCCATTTTGTGCTAGAGGCCGATTTATGTTTTTTTTTATAATTTTATTTGTGCATATTTTTTTTCATTTGTCTTAGTTTATTTCATAATATATATTTAAACTGCACACGTTATAAATATAAAAACCTTATTTTTACAAATTTGAACCCTCTAAGGGATTTTAAAAATTCATTGTAAAAGAAAATAAAAAATAAATAAACCTAGCATGAAATAAAACTTTCGATAATATATAATATAACGTTTTTTTGTAAATAAAATAATTTATCGGTTTTCTACAGGTTTGTGATATTATAATATCTAAAGAACAATATTATCAAATCTATAAAGAAAATCATGTTGACAAACCAGCCAAAGGTTTCATTATTTGTTTTATTCACCGCTCGTACGCATTTGGCTCAAGCGAACGGAAGAACAAAACGAACTAGTGACATGAAAGACACGAAAGATATGGAGACACAAATGATACAATGATGCAAAAGATGCGGAGATATGATGACCCAAATGAGCCGAATGTGCAAAAGACACATTCGTTCAATTGAACTACTTAAAAGATTCGGTCACTTTGGTGATGCAGATCAAGTGTACGTATCCTCACGGAGACAGGGTCTTACCCACGTCTACTCCGGGGCCGGCCAGACCTGGCAGCATCTCATGTTGTTCCATGTACTTCTAGGCGAACGGCTAAACGCCGTAGTGCTTATCCAGTTGGTGTCGGATGACCGGGAAATCTGCGCCTAAATTCACGCTGCGCCAACACGACGAATTATTCCGCAAAAAAATCGAAACGATTTTTCCGCGTCTTTAGAGGATTATTTAAAGCAATTCATGTCTTATTGACGTGTATTTTGTATCCGTTTACTTCACAAATGTCAAAGCAAAACTAACATTTGCCGCCATTTGCAAAAGTTATGGCATCGTCCGATGGGGTGATGACTTTTACGCCACCTTATATAAGAAACGGGTTGTGGATCCGTGTCTAATGTCGCGGACTCTAAATCAAGACGTCCGAAGTTCGAACACCTTTCTTTAACAACTTGTTTCCATTTTCTAACAGAGCTATTTACGACGAAAATAAAATGGCAACATAATTGAAATATATGAGGAAATCATAAAAACGAAAGTATTTATTTAAAAAAAATGTAGATTGTTTCCTATATAATCACTAACCTTAATTTTAAAACATTTGTGTAATCATTTGAAAATAAAGCAAATACTTTATTTGAAGTCTTTTTGTGTCCAGGTGAATAAAGAATACAGGTTTTAGTGTCAAAAAGAACCAGAACCCTTGACGCGTGTTTTCGACTCAATGGCTGGAAATAAAATATTCATTAAATTTTTTTTTGAACTGCAATATTTCATTGCTCCTGGACGGGCACCCGAAGCGTAAGAGTAATTACTTTACCTTCATATAACTCATGATCGAACTACCCTGTATTTGGTTTGCCAATGCAGTGCCATGCGCACCACGGGGTGCGGAAAGGGGGATAATGATGATGATGAAAAATCGTTTTCAAACTGCAATCTGCATTTTGTGGCATCATTTGTTTGTTACCAATGTTTTGTTCGAATAAATTACCATTTGCAATCGTATCAAGATTTGTGTAATTTGCATATCCTGGCTCTCATCCATCATAACCCATCCTCCACCTTCCTCGAGAAGAAAACAAGGACTGAGACATTCTGCAAATCATCCTTTGATTGAAGCTCTTCCCGCAATTTAATATCATCTGAAATTGCATCTCAGACGTTGTGTTTTCTTTTTAACTGCAACGTGCTTCAGCCATTAACCAAACATTAAGCAACGAACAAACAAAAACAGACACTTTGCGGAAAACCTCAAACAATTGTAATACTTTTCGAACAACCTTCCTAAAAGATTAAACCTATTTATTAATAGCCCTGCTACTTGATTCAATTTTCAGCTGCGTCTAGATGTTTCTTAAATGTTGGTAGTTCGCTAATGTTTCTTGTAATGGGTCTGAGAATTCCATTAAGACACAGCCGAAATATATTTTTGAGCTGTTAAGCAGCGCGGTTGTATGTAAAAACGTTCTTATCACAGCTACTGTGTTGTTACTTGGCGCAGCGTTTTTATTTTTCTTTTTGCTCGGGCGTTTGAATTGGTTTGTTTTTTTTCTGTTGCTTTGTCGGCTATGAGTCTTTAACCCTTAACTGGTGGACGCGGAATTGCAGAAAGCAGCACAGTGGCAGTTGCATTTAAGAATGAAATTTTACTGGACGCTTTAAGATCCTGGTATTATTACAATGGTTAACGATAAAAAAACTTAAAGGAATCGTTAATGGTTAAACCGCTGCTGGAAGAAACTGGAAAATGGGTAGTAATAGTTTGTATTCAATAGAGAACGTAGAACGCTTGATTGCATCGACTAGTGAAAGATTTAAAATATCCAATAAAATCATTTAACGAGCAGTACAAAACTCAAATGACGGTATTCGTGGTCGTGATTTTATTTTCCTTTATTACTAAAGCTTTGTTATGTGACAAAAACATATAACAAAAAATTTCAAATGTGGAAATTTGGAAGAGCAGTATAATTATTTAACACAATATTTTTATTTATTGTCAAAATCGAATTTCTGCTACTTTTTTAGGTTGTCGTTAGGTGCATGTCAAAGATCTGTACAATAATATTAATATAAATTTTATTTATGTAAAAAAAGTGTGTATTTAAAAATAAAAAAAAACTACGCCTTCTTTTACTGGCATGATTCATTTTCATTCTGTTTCTGAGAGTGAAATAGAACAAAAACCCTGGACGAGTTTTTTCGACTAGACTGCCACTCTCAGGTTAAAATTCTGCATTAAGAAGTCGAATAAAAATAAGTCCAACTCTTTGCAAAGTGTTTGGCGCATTCGCCTACCGTCTTGAGGTCATGGGTTCGATTTCTCGCAGGGTGGACGTGAAATATCATTTTAAGGGTTGTTTGATCTGCAATAATTTATTTTTCCAGGACTAGCACCTGAAATGTAATACTGATTACTTTACCGAAATGTAACAGGTGATCGAAGAATGCTGCATTTGGTTTCTAACCCAGTTCCCAATGCACGACTGGGTGTAGGTAATGATAAATATTTTTTTTTTAAATATGAATCCTGGATTTTTATTTTATCTGTGGCTCAGACAAGAATACTTTATGACTGAGTTCGGATGTATTACTGGGGATTAAGATGTTTTCAAGTTTAATGTCCGCATCCTATTACTCAGTCCCTCCCGTCAACCGGAAACGGCCGTTATTCGCGCAGATTTTTCCGGAACTTTGGGGATTTTGGTTAATTTATGTACATCGTTATTCAAAGTAAACAGCGCTTTTGGGTGCTATATTTCAAGGAAACATTGTAGTTAAGTTTCAATCATGTGTGGCTTATATCTTGGAATAAAAACGTAAATCATCAACTTTTTCTGTAAACTTATAATATACTTTACAATATACTTTTATATACTTTCTGTAGACTAATTTTTATCACTTGTTCTTTAACATTAATTTGTTGATAACACTTTTTTATGCTTAGATATATATTTTGTGTTTATTCTTTACAAGTTATTTACAAAAAAAAAATATCCATAATTTTTATCTTTTTTAGTATGCAAATTTTTACTTTGTATTTTGCATTGCAGTTTGCTTTTTATTGTTTCTACATGCGTATATATATATATTTTTTAAATGTTTTGTTTATTTTTAAAATTATTACTTACTATGTTTGTAGTTACCAGTATAATTTTTGTAAATGCCCCTTGGGCGTATTGTAAAATTAAATAAATAAATTTAAAAAAATATAAATCGAAGACTGGTTTGAGTCGACTAAACACTTTACTTAAAGTGTTCAGTAGACTCAAATCAGTGTTTGATTTATAATATTATAAGTTTAAATATGGAGTTCTACAAAATAAACACCAAATCAATAATAAATACCTTATTTTTCTCTGGTTTTAATCCTCTAAGATGTATTGGCTAGCAGCGAAGACCTGCATCTCTTTTGCCATTCCAATATGTCCTATGCTGCCCTTTTTATGTCTTCATAATATGACTTGCAACTCAAAATTTGCATAAAATTTATTTTAGGTATTCTAGGCGTCCCTTGTAATTTGTCTCCTTAGACATCCCCTTTCATTATAAAGACACTCGTGACGCACTATATGTCCAACTAAATAACAAATTTAGGTATAGAACTAATTAGAAAAATGCACACGATTCTAATTGTATTATTCACGGCCACGTGGAAAAATACCGAAAGTATGCGTTACATACACCCAGGGATTTTGTAAAAATTCACCCGTGGTACAACATGCCACCCACATTTCGCAATTTATTAATACACGGACGGCCGATAAGTCAATTCAGCGGAGAGGCGCAGAAGCACGTAAGGAAGAATTTAAAAAGTTTAGGAAGTTTAGGGATTCCCCGAGTGGTGCCACTCGGGGAAATCTAGCCGAACAAAAGGGATATTTAATATTATATTTTTTACTCTCATTGAATCGATTAATGAGAAATTAAATATGAAAGATAATATTGACAATATAGAAAAAACTACTGGTACCTATTTTCCCAAAAGACGCTTTTGATATAATAAAACTTCAATCTGTAGGGTCCGCCAGCCAAAGCGAAAAAGGTGATTCCTATGATAATAGTGACTCAAAAATATTTAATGAACAGTAAAAAAACCAAATTCTGGTGTGATTTTTTGTAGACGTTTTAAAACACGTATAAATTATACGCTATGCTGCATTTTGTCTAAATAAAATAAAATGTTCATTTTAGTTTGCAAATACAAATCAATAAGACTGTAGTAATTGTCGTATATTTGCTTGTAAATGGTGAATAAAGTATATATAGAATACTTATTTTCATAATCTTACCTAGTTTCATTAAAACCTTTTATTTAAAGTGATATACATACCTTTTATGAGTTAACGACACCTTTTGGTAATTTGACCCCAGTGTGCGCCGTCCTGGAAGGCCGTCGATGTCGAGCTTTCGACTTTATTCGGCGGAACTAAGGGATGCCGGATTGACGTGGGAGGAGGTGTGATTGCTGGTTGGCGATAGGGTCTCCCGGAAGTGTCTGGTAAGGTCCATATGCTCCATTTATGAGCGGATATGAAATAAGAATAATAAATCTGGTTTATGGTCACGTAAATTGTGTGGCGGGATTTATATTGCGTACATACCTTGGCCTCAAATTTTAGACCTTAAATTCCAATACAAAGACAAATTATAAGAATACAAGTATTCAAATTTAAAATTTAACATCAATTTGTAAACTGACATTTGGGCACCTCAAATAAAATAAAAGTGACACAAATATCTTAATTTTCTGACCATACACAGATAGCAGGGGCGAATCATCCATATAATCGATTATGCGCAGCTTAGCATTTTATTTGACTATTAATAATTATATTTAATGGTAGTTTTAAACATGTAAAAATAAAATAAAATAATTTACATTTTTTATAAATTCTTGTCACCATTTACATATTTCTAAAAAAAAAAAATTTAAACATTTATAAATGCACCCACCCCAGCCCGTTCCCTGTGAGGAAAAGAAACTGACTAATTACTGCAGTATACTTTTTCATACAAAACTTATACTGCATTTGGACATCTCAAATCCCAGTCGGTATTGGTATTATTATTCTTTCATATTTTTCTCCAACAAATTATAATTAATAATAAAAATAATGTCACCTCACTGGGGTTGCCCGTGCCGAGGACACTTAAGAATATACTTTTTTGAAATGTTTTTACATTAGAGAATAAACGAAGAAGACTAACTCAATAAACAGAGATAATTGGTAAAATATTCACAGTTTTAAAAACTAGGTATATATGTACATCTTTATTATTAATATTACAAAACGAACAATGAAAATAACAAAAACCCAACATAAGCTATACACTTGTGGAGCAGTTGATTCAAAATTGGTTTCTAGCTCCACTATTCATTTTTTTTATTGCCTTTTTAAACATTTTCTCGTTACTAATTGTATATTTTCCTTCCTAAGTTTACTAGCAGATTACTTTTATAATTGGATAATAGCATTCCGCACATTATTTCTTGAAGACCATTTTCCTTTGATAGTATTCTGTAGACATATGACACCAGTTCTTTCGTCCGCCCGTTTTAGTTAGTGGTGCTCCACTCGGTGCTGCGTCAATTTTTGGCATTGTGTATTTAGAAGCAAACGACGCGGACGCGGACGGTGACGTTCACGTGGCAATGTAACATTTTTATTGCAATATTATTGCGAATATTTCTAATAAATGTCATTATTTTTTTAATATTAACATTCCCATTACATAAAAGAAAAAAACATTTTTTGTCTAAATAATGGGGAGTGGCGTCTTAAAATAATGTGTTTTTTTATTTTTAATAATTAGGAAATATTTTGTGGAAAAATTGTAAATTACAAAAAAACATACGGTGTTTTCAATTATTGCTAAACATTAAAAATTACAAATTAATTTTTTTATATATTTTTATTATTGTTAAATATATTTTATTTTTTTAAACATGAAAAATAAAAAATATGAAAAAAAATGGAAAATATACCTACATATTTCGAGAAGTCATTAATTGTTGTTCAAGTAGAATTCGTGGATTATTGTTAATAATTATTTTAATTAAAAATAAGTAGGTATTCCGTCTTCTGTTGTCAGAAGGTGAAATGCAGAGATAAAGTAGTTTTCACATAAAACTCGTGGTGTAATTAATGGTCAGCGCGTTTGCCTATCACGCAAGAGGTCTCAGGTTCGATTCCCGTCATGGTTGAAATGAAATATTTATTTAAAAGGGTGTTTTCATAGTTGAATATTTTATAATCCCTGGACTGGTACCTGAAGCGTAAGACTGACCATCTTACCTTCATGTTACAAAATTGATCGAGATATGCTGCAATTGGTGTATCAATCCAGTGCCCTATACACCATTAGGTACGGAAAGGAAAAAAACTTATATGTATGTATATACATGCAGGTACAAATTATGTTGAAAAATGTAGCTTACCTATTAGATAAGTCACAGTTTGCCACTGATAGATAGTCGTAAAAATACATGAAAAATAAAAAGTATGCACTAGACCTCTGATATACTGATCCTGTGTCTGCAACAATACAATAAATAATCAAACCAATTTTTGATCAATAATTTGTTCATTAATATTATTTACAATTTTATGTAATAATCTCAATAAGCTTTGGGCGCAAATCGCATTTAGAGACTAGTATAAAGCAATATTTGTTTAAAGGCGTACTTAAAATTCTGCTTTTGAAGATTGTGTGAAGATTGTGATTGAAGTACAATAAAATATTATGAATTAACAAATTAATGGAAAAATAATTACAAACTTGTATTTTTAGTAAAATGCTGAAAAAGTTACAAAAAACATATGAAGCGTACATAAAAAAACACTCTGCATTAACTAATGCAAAATATTTTTTCAAAGTTCTTTGCCATTTCTCTAAAATTTGCACCTTCTGTTTTTATGGATAGGTACTTGAATTCCTTGCGACAATAAAATATATTAAATCATCTAGTACCAAACTTAAATGACTTTACGGGTCAATATTATACAACTTTTAAATCGACAACTTATGATTACTCTCAATCTACCAGTGTTTGTAGACTTTTCTAGAAACAAGATAAGCCGCGTAAATTTTCATTTACATGTGAAATTAAACGTCACGCTCAGAGTATAATTAAAATAATATATATATATATATATATATATGTATAATATGAAATAATGATAATTGTCATTGGAACTCTGTAAGCGTGCTAAAACTGTAATTGATGTACGAGAGCGTTCGTATATAAATAATATATTATTCCCAGGAGATGAGGAGATTATAATAGGTAATTGTTCAGCGACTATGATTAATTCTCGCTTGTCAGAGGCGTTTCCCGGTAGCACTTATCTCTTGTCTTGAGGTAATCTAATTTGCAAGGAGATTCACCAAAATATATAGATGTATTAATGTTATTTAAACTACATACTCGTACATCACATAAAATATATCCATAGATATACTGTGGTACGAAGCCCATGAAATTTTCGCACAAACAATAATACTTCTTAAATAAGTGCGAAGGTTTTCACGGTCACTGTAATCAATATGTTTCTTTTTTGGGTCATACCGTGTGTGTTGGATTAGTTCCGACGTTCCGGCTACCGTTGCATCTTACCAGCCATCTTCAGGGTAAACTGAGCGTTTTGTAGAAAAAAGTATGTGTCTAATGAGTACTAGAAATTTGTACCGTGTCGCAGTCGGCAGAAGGCACATTTCTCTTAGTTTTTGTAGTATGTAGTGCTGAGAACCATGTTGAGTTTAATTTAAGCCCGGCGTCATTGTTTATGTTATTTGGGTGCCTGTGATTTCAATTGCCTCTTTTATTATTAGTGCACTGTAATTACTGGGTAAATGGAAAATTTTCGGTTTGAAGGCGGAAAAATGTCCCCCAAATAACATTAACAAAGACGACGAGCTTAAATTAAGCTCGACATAGTTTCCTGCACTACATACTACAAAAACTAATAGAAATGTGCCTACTGCCGACTGCAACACGGTACAAATTACTTGTACTTAAACCCATACTTTTTTCACACTCAGAACAAAACACTCAGTTTACCCTAAAGATGGCTCCTGCAAATCCAGCATCACCTAAAAAAAACATATCAAAAATACTTCTATTTATAATGCACATGCATATATTGAATTGTGTTGGTTTTTTTTTACGTTTAAATCATTAGGATTAGTAATAAGGTATTGTTTTTTTCGTAGTACTTAGATGATGTATTGCGTTTGCATATGTGTTCATATTGATGAAGTCTGCGACAGATTACGGTACTGGCTTTAAATCATTTGAAATCAAAAGCAATTTTCCTTACAAAACGTTAAGATACATAATATATAACTCGCTCATTGAATTAATTATATCTTAAAAAGTGCGTGTCTGAGGTTTTGACCTTCCAGTCTTATATCGGTAAAAATTATGATATTCAGGTGAGACTGTTAAAGAGGATTGTACCAGATAATACATGAGGCGAAACGTTTAAGCGGAAGTGTATATTTTAAATTCTGTAACGTCCTGCTGGTAAAACAACTTTGTGACTACAAATTGACTGTAGATTCCGGAATATAAAAAAAGAGTTTTCCACACTCACAACACTAGATTAATAACTAAGGTCTCCTTGGTCGTCCCCCTGAATTACAAATTACTTCGGAGAACGAACATTAAATTGCGTTATTCCAAGGTTGTTCAATGATTTCCCACAAACCATCATTAATATGAAAGATCTTCAAATGAAAAAAAAAAAGAACTGAAGAAATATCTTATTAATACTTTATAATGCCTGTGAATAAATAAATTTGTGTAATATAAATAAAACATCGTTAAATAATCCTGTCATAAATACTAAAAAAATATGTCCTACCGAAAAGTCTTTAGATTTAGTAAGTAACAAATTGTAATATGTATTTTTTTAAATCAAATAAACGCTGTTTTGCAGACTTAAAACTGAAAAAAAAGCATTGCTAGTACTTATTGAATATACGCATAGTTTTTATCTTCATAAACAAACCATCACGCCGTTTCCCCGTAAGGGAAGACAGAGAGGATAGAATGCCACATTGCTCTATCTTTGCTTAAATATCTCGCTTTTTCTACATTCATACATCTTCTCGTGCACGCGCGCCGATTATTCCGACTTTTGACATCTTCAAGTATTTGTTGGTTTTGGTCAAGCCATGTCTTTCTCGGTCTTCCTCTCTGCGTCCATCAACATTCGCATTGTAAATATTTTTATCCGTTCTTTCGCTGTCCATTCGCTCTAGATGTTCAAACCAACGCAGAGCTCCTTACCTGATTTTGTCGTAAATGCTTATCTCAGCCAAGAAAATTTGTTCTAATTACAGATTTTAAAATTTAAAATGTTTCATTATTTTTCATAAACTACCCGACAAAAGTAAACAAAACAACATGCAACCTAACAAAGATGCTAAAAATATTATTATTTATAATAAAATAAAAAATGAACAAAAATAAAAAAATAATGAATGTAATCCATAAGGGTTTGTAAATTAATAAATTCCAAATAATTAAAAAAAACATCTTGCAAAAAATTCATTATAAAATAACGAAATTATTTTTTAATCTTCTCCAATCCATTCCTCTTGCTGTATTTCCCTTCTTACATAAACCCACATACACCGTCATCAGCATAGATATATTCAAAAAAGTATATTTAATATTTTTTATCATTGGAACCGTTTAACTTGTTTTATTTTTTATTGATTTATTATTTCTTATAGTTTTTTTTGTATAAAGCTGTATGATTTCCCAATAAATAAATACATTATTAATTTTGGACTTTAAGTAACCAATTGTTCATGTTATTTGAGAAGTTACATCTTTTGGAATGCTTTCTCTTTTTGACTCTAAATATGACATTATTATTTCAATTTATTGAACGATCACTAGCCCAAGACATTTAATCGTTTCCTTTGTAATTTAAATGTAAATAAATACTCTAACGTTTAATTCAAATGTTTTCCAAACCCACAAACAGTACGTTCATAACATACACTTTTGTTCATTACAACCAAATGTAGGTGGGTGTTTTGTTCCGTTGCTGAGGGAATTTGATAAAAAATGCATTAACATTTTAAAATTATTGTGCGTGTTACAAAGACATTTATGTAAAAGTATGCTAGACGTCATATTTTCATGAAGATGTATTTTTGAAAGATACAAACTTTAATGTGTTTTGTACAAACTATAAGTGTTTGTGTTTTAAAGACATGTATTTTATTAAAGTTTATTCATTTACTACAAAATTTCATGTCAAATAAAAAAGAAACAATGAGACCAAAATCCGTGTGTTCAGTTGTTATACAAAATAATTGATAGTGAAAGCAAACTCTCTTTCCCTAAACCCAGCACTATGTTTTCATCGTCTGCAAAAGTCTCTTTCCCTAATCGAAATCGAATTTTACATGACATGTTTCTCCGGGTTAACTTAAAAACTTAATATTTTTATCTAGTAAATGAAGATTCTTCGGGCCAGAAAAAAAAAATCATTTGTGCTTAAGTCGTTCGTGTTTTAATATTGGGTAATTCAAATAACCATTTAAAAAAGAAGGGGGTGTGCGTCCAGGTTGCATTTTGTTGCCAAAACTATTAAACCTTTACGGTTAATTTATTATGAGAAGAGCGCTGGATGGGTGGAATGGTGGTGTCAAAGGGGGAGGTCAATAAATATTTAATCTGAGATATGCAGACGACACGATACTGATTGTCAAAGATGAAACCGAGTTAACAAAAGCTTTTAGATGAAAATAGTTGGAGAGTGAGGTTTTGGGTCTAAAAATAAATAAAACTAAGACACAGCTATTTATTGTAGACAGAGCTAGCAGTTTTCTAAGGACAAGGCAGATGCAAGACTTTGAACTGATTTATGACTTTATGTACATTGGCTCGTTTATTTTCAACAACGGCAGTTGCAGACCTGAGATTATTCGCAGGATTCAAATGGCCAAAGAAGCAATAAACTGTTTTGAGAAGATTTGACAAGATCGAGGTATATCAATTAACACAAAAAGTAGTTGATAGAAGCCCTGGTATTCTAAAATTTCCTATATAGGGCTCAAACGTGAAAAATTTGTTCCTACGAGAGGAAGGGGATTTGAGATGTGGTGTTGGAGAAGGCCTCCTTGGATAGCCAGAAGGACAAATGCATCAATACTGGAAGAGCTCCATAAAACAACTCGTCTGTCAGTGGTGTGTTTGAGAAGGATACTGTCTTACTTTGGACACATTGCTGGACGTGAGCTAGACAATCTAGTAAAGGTAATAATGTCTAGCCGAGTTGTAGGTAGAAGAAGCCGGGATAGAATCCCATATAGATGGACTGAACAAATTAGGGAGGCTACTGAATTAAAACTTGATGTGTCGGTTCGTCGGGCTGAGGACAGATTGGAGTGAAACAGACTTATTAGAAGTGTCAATGGTGGTCACAATCCTCAGCATTGAGAGACCGGCTTGGAAGAAGAAAGAAATTCAAATCACAGGAAAACCTTGTACACGCATTCTGCTTGATTTCCTTTACTCGCATGACCAAAAAATTCATAAATAACGTTTTTATAAACATGTGTCTAATATTTAGTACCTTCACGAATAAAAACAGTGTTTCAAATGAGGAAGTTGGGATCATTGAAGCATCACTACAGCATTTTGTTTATTAAGGATGCCTCCCTCAGCCTTAACTTTACTTGCCTATTTTACAAGCCACCAGCTTCTCATGGTTCTGGCCATCCACGGCTAACAGTAAAAACTAATCGGTAAATAAATAAATTGTCAGTAGCTAAAAACAAAAAGACGGTGTTTTAATTTTAATGATTAAATTCAGTCCTGCTCAAAATTGGATATAAAAAGAATATTCTTACACTCGGTAAAAATTGGAGAATTCATTTGAACGATGAAGTTAGTAGTAATTTCGATGTTTTAACATGGGCAGAAGGATAAATGTTACACCGTGTTTAGAGTGACCACTTAAACCAGCCAATGACATGACTTCCAAATTCCCTTTTTAAAAAGAGTTTTGCCTCTCTGTTACACCAAATTTAAATTTTGTTCACAAGGTTTAACCTATTATTTATTCGATTCAATTTAAATTATAAAAAACCCTCTTTTAAAAACAACCCGGTGACATTTTTTCAACATCAAAATAAAGTTTTATACGGTTTTCTATTCAGTGCAGTAGTGAAATACGACGTTTATTGGCAAAAAAGTGCATTCTTGCAATACAAAATAAGTTTTTGACATGTAAAAATTTTAAAAGTAAAATTCCTCACCTCAAGCTACATAAAATAATAGAAAAACTATGTCAATAGGGGTACACTAATAATAATGTATTTACAATATTTTAATTAAAATGAAGAAATTACAAAAATAGAATACTTAAAACATTTTTAAAGAAGTTAAAAAATTTTAGACACATAAAAAATTTCGGACTAAAAAAAAAAAAAATGGACTAATAAACAAAAATAATAATTTATTAGTCAACAGTATTTTGAGTTTATCCAAATTTTTGTAGACAGGGCTGGCTTCAACTCCCTGGGGAGCTGTTTATATTACCATATTAACCCGCATAAATTAAGTTTCAGCTCTTTAACTTCACATGTATCAACATATATCATATATCACAGATGAAAGAATCAAAGGAATGTAGATGTTCAAATATCTGCAGAATGGTAAATGTTACACAGTGTTTAAAGTGGCCACTTAAACCAGCCATTGACAGGTTATAAGCCCTGTAGATGCCTAGGCTTCTAAATTACCTTATCTTAAATGTTCATCATCTCTGTTGTAATATGTTAATTAATAATTCATTAAAAAAATTATCGACTAACGGTCTTAATTCCAAAAACTAAAACCAAGTCAAGAATATTACAGATTATAAAAATTGAAAGAATTGAAACATTGAAAAATGAATATTCATGTGATAATGACATAACTTGTAACTTAAAACCAACCACTTATAAAACATTTTATTGTATTATGCTCCAAAGAAACAAGACTTTAAATTGAATACAATGTGCCTTGTTATTAATGTTCTTTAAGATATAATCTATTAGTATGAGATATCACCGCACGAATTACTTAATGTTCCCTGTCCGAAAAAATCTCAATAGCTTATTACACTATCGTATAACGGTTTATGCAACTTTGACTCAAAGCTTTCGTAAGCTCTATATTTATTTTGGACTGTAATGTTTTGACTCAAAATATAAAACTACCACTTATACTTTAAAACATAAAAAATTTCCATCTTATAACTGGCTGAGCCAAGTTGGATGGAGACTATCCTAACCACTGGACGCTCCGTATTCATTTTCTAATCCACTAGTTTTATATAGATTCCCTGCTATTAAATATGTATGCAATAACTTTATAAAATAATCTAAATAATAAAAATAAATAAACCAATTTAGATAAATTATTAATCGTTTGAGTCAATTAATCAGTTCGATTTGAAGCCAGTAAATTTGTTAACAACAAAGGGTAACCACGGCAAGCAATTTCTCAATATATAAAAAATAAATTAATATTAATAAAATGCAACTAAGATTAATAGAAAACATTTCATAGAGGGAAATATAGAAATCTAGGCATTTACAAGGCTTGTGATCTGACATTGCCTGGTTAAACTGACCACATTATACACTGTGTGACATTCACCATTCTGCTTTTATTTAAACATCTGTATTCCTTCATTTATTCCAATATGAATGTTCAAATAAAGACAGAATGGTGAATGTTACACAAAAAGTAAGGCAGTCACTAAAAGTAGCAAATGAAATATCTTAAGCCATGAAATGTTTTTTACCTCTTATATAATATATTAATAGCTCCCAGGGGGATTGAATCTAGTTCTTGTCTACAAAAACTTGAACGAACTCAAAATATTGTTAATAAATAAATAAAATTCACGTAAATTTTTTTTTTTATTTGATTCGTGGGTATTTTTTTTTTACTTTTGCAGTTCATCCAATAAAAAAATATTTTATCCATGCCCGCGTGTCTAGGTGGAGGAAGAATACAGTTCTTGAAAAAACTTTTTGTGAATAAGTGATACAAATTATTGTGAAATAAATTATAATAAAGCTTTGTAAAACAATTTTTAACAGCTGAGTTTTCTTATAAACTATTTTGGGCATTTTAAAAATATTTTTTACAAAAAATAATATTTTTTGATAAAGGCGTTATTATCATTATTATTTTAATTACCAGTACAAACAATACGGTAATAATTGTTATTTTAATTTCTTCCCCACACATCTGGCCACCCAGTTATATGAGCGCCATTTAGTATAAGGTGGCGAAAACATCCCCACTTTATAACGCAATAAACATTTTACTACCAACAGTTTATATGAAAGAAGCTTTGGATAGTTCTGAAACTCAAATAACACTTCGATTGGGAAAATAAACAGAATTACACTTTAGGATCAAGAAATATCTATCTTTTCAAATGATTATGTTCATAGTAGATTAAAATAAAAACACGTTTTTCGTTCGTTAACGAGTACTTAGATTTGTTCAATGAAAAATATTGCTAAATTTCGTTTATATGTTTTAAAAGTTTTATGAATAAATAAAATAAAAACATATACATCTCTTTAATACGCCGTCTGTTAATGGTGATCACACCCGACTCCAGGCATGGCTCGTCTGTAGACAGTCTCCCTCCATCTTGAAAGGTCTTGTGCTGTTCTATAAGCATTTGCTAGTGAAATATTAAAATTCTGATAATTCAGTGACTAAGCCACTTCATCTGGCCGGTTGACGTCCACGCGACCTTGTCCCTTCGACACTTCCGTAGTTTACTCCAAATCATTAGAGTTCGCTCAAGAAATCTGTTCGAAGAACGACAGGATTCTTTTCTCGCACATGGATATTAGTCTTTCTCATATGTCCAGTTCCTGGAGTATGGATATATTTGTACGTCTAGCTTTCAAAGGATTTCGCAACATTCACCGCAAACACCACATTTCGAAAACTTAGATTTTTTCAGATTCTCTGTGTTCAGCACTCCACACCGTTCATGAACATTGAGAAAACCAAAGCTTCATCAGTCTCTTTTTGGTGTTAATGGTCACACTGCTCTTCTTCCAAATCTTCACCAGCCGACTCATACCACTTTTGGCAACACCAACACGCCGCTGTATTTCACCTTCCAATCCACCACCATTGCTGATGATGATAGCACCTAGATAGATGAAATTGTTGACCTTCCTAAGTTATTAAATTAATATAATGATGCTTTTTTATAAGCTCGATCAATGACTATAAGCATAATTTTGCTCACATTCATTGAGGGTTTCGGGTCTGAACTTGTAACATCTATTCGGTCAATAAGTATTTTAATTACGATTTCTGACGATACAATAAGTGTGGTGTCATCAGCATTTCTCAGGTTGGATAACGTCATATATAGGAGTTTAAAATTATGTATTTTAAATAGAATACAGTTTAATAAACAGCGCAGAAAAAAGTAACTATTGCCTTATAGGAATGACACGGTTAAAGGTTCATAATGTACCGTGTTGAGAATTGATAGAAGAATAAAAATTGGTTGAAGTAAATGCTTTCATACAAAGCTATTAAATTGAGTTTCTGCCTACTTTGGATTTTTATTCAATCGCAAAAGATCTCCAAGTTAAGCAGCAAACCATATAGTGATGGAATATATGAGGTTTAGAATGGTCCATAAAATGAAGTCTAAGATAAACTTCAAAGACGTAACTTCAAAATTCTACTCAAGTCGTAAAATTGTAATGTGATTTTGAGTGTAAAAAAAAATAAACGGACTTTTTATGACTGCTTCTGAAAAAAGTCATGGATTTTTAAGGAATATTGGAAATCATTCATACGTGAACAGGAGTATTCGTGAAAAAATGTGGTTTTAAATGGTAACATGATATTAATTATTCAGTGTTATAACGTCTAACGTGTAACTATCGGATGTAAAAACTTGGCATCTTTTAAAAAGAAATTTAAGACTTTAAAAAGTTTTGTCATCATTTCGGCGAATTTCAACTTTCAATCAATTTAATCCTTGTTAATAAAGAATTCACCTGCTTTTCTTTTCTTTAATCTATGGAATTACACTTTTATTGACTTCTAGGTTACCTTCTTTTGTCACAAGGATACCAAGACTACCAGATTACAGCGTTTGGCAACGAGCAATTCCCCTTGTATGTGGGCTTCGCCAAGGAGACTTAAACCGTCAGATGCGGTGAGCTGTTTGCGGTAAGCAAGCAGCACCGAAAAAAACTTGTGTTGAAAAAAGTTTAACATGAAATTATTTGATATCAAACATTTTATTTTAATATTAAAATAAAATACTCGTTACGTTTTCGTTAAAGATTAATTTTGTGTCCTGGCTAAAGAAAAATACTGTCCTTAGAGTGTGAAATAGAACCAGAAACCAGGACGTGTGTTTTCGACTCGTTGGCTGCTCTCAGGCATAAATTCTGACTAAGGCAATCGAGTGGAAAAAGTTCGCCTTATGATGTAGTAGTTGGTGCGATCGCTTAGCATTTAACCGGTCATGAATTCAATTCCTGACAGGGTGGACATCAAATATTGATTTTTGAGGTTGTTTATACTGCAATATTTCATTTTTCATGGACAGGCACCTGAAGCGTAAGACATTGTTCCTAACTGGATAAACCCCTGGGGGGCTGATATTATTAACATATTACAACAGATATGAAAACTGAGAAGGAAAAGAAGGCGGCATAGAAGTCTAGGCATATACAGGGCTTATGACTTTTTGCTGGCTGGATTGAGTAGTCATTTAACACACTGTGTAACATTTATAATTATTCCTGTATTTGAACATCTACACTTCTTCGCTGATTCACCTGATTGAATTATTTCACCGACATACATACATTTTTTTGGACTTATTAACAGTGTGGATTCTTATACACTATTTTGAGTTTATCTTAATTTTTGCAGACAAGAAGTAGATTCAACAAAAACTATATTTCTATGTGATTATTATGTGTTTACAATGTTAAGTCTAAATTTTTTTATTCTTAAATTACACAGAAGTCGTGGTCAAAATAGTTTTGTTTTAAAAGGAATAAAACATTACAATAATCTCCTCAATTAACTAAAAACTACGAAAACATATATGTCAGTAAACAAATTCATAGTAAATTTGAAGAATTTTTTTAAACCCGAGTTAAAAGAACAGTCTATTTTAATTAGTAATACTGTATTATTATTTTCGGATTTTCTTTTTATTTCGTCAATCTTTTTTTCATGTACATTCAAAATTATACAAATTTGAATTACTAAATTACTACAACAGTGTAAGTAAATTTCTAAGAACAAGAGCTGGTCTTTTTTTTGTAAAGTTACAGTTATAACATTGACTGAATATATGAAAGTAGATTAGAAGTAGAACTATGTTAAAATATAAAAAAAAAAAAAATTAAAAAAAATTAAACTAATGTCTGAGCACCCGATGACAAACTTTTATTGAATAGTTTACGGGGACATGTATTTATTTATTTATCATATACTAGTACATATTTATTACAGCAATATACATTTAGTTATATATCCACAATAAGTTTGGTGAGTAGTAAAAGTATACATACATATTTTCCGCTCTTTGCTGATGAGACATTTAAACCGCCTAACTGGGTATAGCTTCCCTGTTTTAAGACAATAAATATATTTTTCTTAGAATCTGTTATTGTTATCATAAATATTACTTACTCACTTAATTTTTTTTTTAAATCCTTACTGTTTGTTTTCGTATTTTTACTATAAATATTCAAAAGGAGATGATTTAAATACGTAATGTAAAATAATAAAAATAGATAAACCTTATTTATTTGAATAAAATTGTGTAGTAATAAATAAGGCAAACGTTCATTCATATCACATCAAAATTCAGACTTAAACATAAGACACATATGTTAAAATATTTACATATGAGATTTATGTTTCTTTGTTATTATAAGAGCACACATCAGAATAATGCTTATGTGTGCCATACTTCTGGATTAAAAAATATGTGTTAATAATTTATTTATTTTTTTAATTATGTAATAATTTGTGACAAGTGTATTTTATTGAATAAAAACTCTATAAAATATTTTTTTTTAATTAATGCAGTGTTGATAAGAGCCAACAATATCGTTTAAAACACTTTTTTCTAATGTTTTGATCATCGATTTCACGCTCCATTTCTTTGAGGAGAAAATTCGTTTGTTCCTCGCGATATACGAGTATGGTAAAATGTCGCAGTAACTTGCTGATACATTGGGAATTCTGGTTTCATTATTTTAATGGTTATATTACACTGAAAAATCCTACGCATCTGCTCTATATCGTGGCTGTAATAAAAAAATAAGCAACACGGTGTTTTAAAAGAACTACAACACTTTTTCGTTTTATCCGTTTACTCTAAATATTTCAATAATTGCAAAATATTTATACATAAGAAGACATCAACAAAATTATGATAAAAACAAGAAAATTATTTTATTTATTTCTGTTATTGAGTAATATTTGTGATAAAAATACTATAAAAAACACATTTTACGCTCTATGCCAGTCCACGTTCTCATATGGCATAATTGGTTGGGGCGCTGCAGCGAAATATAACTATGAACCCATCATTCAATCACAAAAACCTGTAATTTTAATAATCTACAAAAAACCCCATCGTCATCCATCAAGTTTACTTTTTTCAGAATTTTACGTCTTAACTTGGTATTAATCAATTGTTCGATAAATGTATTTTTACATTTATACACAAAACCATACACACTCAGAATTGGATACAAAAAATGTTTTCTTGCGCGCGGTAAAAATTAAAGCCTAAATTGTACGGTCAAATTTCTTAAAAATGTACAAAAAAAAAATATATATATATTTTAATAAAAACGCACTATTTTGAATGACGTCACTGGTTATATTTTTATATCTAACTGTTAATGTTACATTATTTCAATATATTTTTTTTTACTACGCAAAGTTTAATTTTTGATTTTGCAATGCAATATGTTTTTTCGGTTTCTACATGTCTTTCATATTAAAAATGCGTTGTTATTTATTTTTAAAATAAACCTGTATTATTTTAGTAAATGACCCTTGGGCGTATTGTGAAATTAAAAAAATAAAAATAAATTGTACATGTGACATGTTACTTGACAAAAAACAGTTTATTAAATTTGGAAAATATACATTTAATTGTAAAATTTACAACAAAAAACATAGTTTCTATCCACTATACAAGTTCCGTTGACGAAAAACACATACATACATATTAGCAAAATTCATTTCTCATTTTCAACTACCGTTACTTGTCAAATTGTGAACCGCTTTGTAGTCCCTTAGTAAGTTTCTCAGAATAATTGATTGATTTTATCAGTGACTAACACAAAAAATAAGGATTTCGGTAAAATATTTGAACAGACACATTTTTCAAAAGAATAAATGAATGCGGTCAAACATGTAAAATTTTGCTTAAATTTTAAAAAGTGATAACAGTTTTACGTGTAACCCTGTAGATGAAATTGAAAACGGATAAAGAGTTATCTGTAACGACACCGTTAATCCATTACGATTCGTTGTGTGAAGGGGGATAACGAATCGCTAAGAGATATTTCGTTATTTCACGTTACGACGGGGTTCTATTAACGTTATCGTGCTGTCTTGTGTATATCGAGCCTTTTATCTACCACACTACACCCAGGAGAGCGGGCCAGTTTATCTAATGCATTTATATCGCCCCGGAAGACAAATCTCTTCATTTACCTCCGGACCGCATGCATTTGCTCCGGAATTTCTAAAGGAACTCGTTTAATCTTGCTTAGGAAAAGTCTTTACTTCTAAATTTGTCATAAATAGGGTCTTTTATTATTATTCTTTTTTTAATAAGCAAAAATTACGAAGGAAACGGTATTTATATTTTTTTCGTGCTATGTCGGATAAATTTTCTGCGAAGGTTTAAAATATGCAAATTTTTAATAACGGCACATATGACGTTTAATACCCAAACTTGTAAGCAATGTTTATAAGAAGCGCAAATGGTGGTTATAACAATAGTTGACCATGACGTGTAACGCATGACGTGAAAATGACGTAATGCCAACTGCGAGACGTTTTGCATGTGCTTATTTTTAAGCCCAAAAATTGTAAATGAAATCTCATGTTTAATACATTGATAGTTATATCATTAGAATCGCAAAAACCCACCCTAAATAATTATTTTATTTTAAAGTTTTTCCCGACTTGTAAAAATGCCCTATTGTGGAACTGATAAAACAAAAACATTCACAATACGATTTAATACAAAAATGTTTTTATTTTATTTGTCAACACAATCCCTTTTTGCATTCAGTGGTGCATAGGGCACTACAGCGATGAACCAAATATATATCTTACATTGTTGCAACAGAGAGGAAAAACATTTCTGAGTAGGAAACATGGAAGTGTAAGCATTTACAGGGTTTATGGTTTATGATTACTTGGTTTAAGTGGCCACCTTACGCACTGTGTAATATTTACTATTCTGCCTATGTTTAAATACCCATCTTTACTCAACTCTTCCAAACGTTGACTTAAAACTATCAAATGACAGGTCATAAGCCCTGTAAATGCCTAGACTCCTATATATTCTTCTCAAAAATGTTTTTCCTTTCTGTTGCAACAAATGTACATCTAAATAACTCCTAGGGAGGAAATTCAGCCTTTGGATATACTCAAAACAGTTTTTGATCAAATGTATCTTGATTATCTGTTACATAAAGTACCTAATGAATTAACATCATTATATTTACAGAGGAATATTTTTATTTAATGAAATGAACAAAGGAAATATAAATACAGTCAGGAATGCAATATAATTTAAGAAATAAGTGATTAGATATATTATATGTAGATATATGTATTAAATTTATAATTAGTTGAAATATTGTATACTTAAGGTAATTCTTAACAAACATATGAAACTAATTATTCATAGATGGCACTTTTATAATTTTTTATCGAAAAATGCTATTTTCACGTTTATTTTAAATGGAAACTTTACAAACCTTGGTTTCCGGAATCTGTACACTATGTTTATTAACAAATACCGTAGCAAAATACTTTCGGTCATTTTCACAAAATGATGTACAAAACAAAAAATAAGAAAAGTGATTTTTTGTTTTGTTCACCATTTTAATACAAAGTTAATGCCTTAAATTTTAAAAGGATACGTGCCAGACAATTTTGATGAATGTGTATTGGATCAGTCTGACGTGTGTTATCATCAAAATAACAATAATATTATTATCTTGTATCTAGAAATAGCAAATCAAGCATTTTATTACGATTCATTCAATGTTTTTTACGTATGAAAGATTTAAATTGGTTGTAAACGGAGGCTCGACAATAACATTATGATGAAACTATTTTTGTTTAAATTTTTAGGTCAACAACGCTCTGTAAAAAGGATTTCAAATAAACTACGTGGTGGGTCCTTGAAAAGGGTGCTTTTGTTTGAATTTGGTAGCGAAATATGCGTGGGACATGGTTTGAGATTTAGATAAACAAAACAATGAAAAAGAAATAAAACGAAATTGAAATTGTATCGAAATCGTGAATAGAATTTAACCTTGTAATTCCAACCATAATTTTTATATTTTGAAGCTCTAGGTGTAATTGTTGGCAATCGGTTAAGAAGATTTTCTCAGGTATAGGAGTTCAATTCCCGGTGAGATCACAATGTTTATTGTAATGTAATATAATGCATGTATTCAGATAATCAAGGTTTATTTTTCATTCATTTAATTTTTAAGAAATATAATTATTTTTGTTTTCATCGTCTGTTATTTTCTTTAGACGGTTTTAATTTTTTAAATTTAGACTTTTTGTTGAGAATTTTTAAAATTAGTTATTATTTTTTATATTTTTCATTTATTACTTTGATGTACATTTTATATTATTTTATCTTTGTTTCCAACTTTTTCACAAACGTTTCATGTTTTTCATTCACAACAATATTTTGAGTTTGTACAATTTTTTGTATACAAGGATGGGACTCAACTCCCTGGGGAGCTGTTTATATTAACGTATTACAACAGAGATGAAGAAAGTTTAAGAGAAGGTAATATAGAAGTCTAGACATCTACAGGGTTTATGACCTGTCAATGGCTGGTTTAAGTGGCTACTTTACACACTGTGTGACATTCAACATTCTGCCCATATTTGAACATCTATATTCCTCCAATTGTTTCATCTATTTGGACAAACTCAAAGTATTGTTGATAAATTCACCTGGTCCATGAAGAAGTATAGAAATTTAAAAAATAAGATTTTCAGGCGTTGCCTAGTATGTAGGTAAAATAATTCAATTGGATGAATCTCAGCCGCAAAAATAAAAATTTCAGCTCTTTAACTTTACAAACATCAACAGATGAAAGGATTGAAGGAATATAGATGTTTGAATATGGGCAGAATGGTGAATGTTACACAGTGTGTAAAATGGCCACTTAAACCAGACATTGACAGGTCATAAGCCCTGTAGATGAGACTTAGACCCTGTAGACTTCTTTATTACCTTATCTTTAATATTTTTCGTCTCTGCTGTATTTTATTTTAGTAATTTCTTCAGTTTTTTACAATATATTATTGTTTAGACCTTTAATGAGCAGATTTCTAGGTATATATTTTTTTTTTTATTTGCCGTAATAAAGTATTCTAATTAAATCTTAATAATAATTAAAGTATTTGGCATTTTTTGTGAAAAATCACCTCAAGGGCGCTTTACAATTGTATACTTAAACTTACATTCTAACTAAACCAAAGTGACATAGTATATTTTCTGATTTAAAATTGAGGGTTTGAAAATCTAAAGAAGTAAGATTTTAGTTGGGATATGAACTGACTGGAACCTGTCGATGATTCTTAAGTTCCAAATCTAGTGTTTGGGAAGCGCCGGATTTCAACAAGTTTTCCTCTTCCTGAATCAAATACTGACCTAAGAGTAGATTTTTTTTGGCATGTTTTTTCCCTAATACAAAGGTCCGATAGGTATCTTGAAGCCATTTCATGAAGGGATTTGAATACTGTCCAGCAAAGCTTGTATTTTACTTTCGCTGGGCTTTTTAATCAGTGCAAATCTCGAAGATGTGAGATTTGAGAATATTTTTTTACTCCCATAATAAGCCTTGCCACTGCATTAAATACAGATTGAAGTTTATTAGTCAGATTTTAGTTTTTTCCATTACAGTAATCTAGACCCGAAACGACATACGTCTGATCGCGTATGCACATGCATATTTTTTGTATTATATAATTAGTACAAATATTTTCTTTGTACCTATTTGTAATTTAGTTTTGAAGCTGCAAAGATGTACCTTTGTGTAAGTATTATTTTAAGACTTTTGTGTTATAATAAAAAATCTCTTAAATATTAAGATTTGCTGCGCCAGAATATTTCTTATAAAAAAAATACTTATTTCATGTTTTGAAACTATGCGGTTTGTTTAGGCGGCCTTAACTTTAAACAAGCGCGTCTTGGTGCTGGCCATTTGAATTATAACAAATTAATCGTTCTCCTATATAAAAGGGGAAGACATTGAAATCAAAGTTAGATTAATCAGACAGTCAATCATTTATTTAGAATAGTGGAGAGTGTGACTCACGCCGTTCCCCTGCAGGGCTAGGCGGATAGGATAGAACGCCGTATCACTATGTCTTTGCATACGGGCCTCGTTTCCTCTATTTTCATACGTCTTATCTTCGCAGTTCACTTCCAGTTATATTATTATATACATCTGAGCCCTGTTTTGTTACGCTCATCTGAAGATTTTACAATTGTAAATCTATCAGAAAAGTAAAGTTAATTTTAATCAATTTTTTTACTTTTCGACTTACACGACTGCTAAGTTTTAGAATCAAAAAGACAAAACAATAATTATAATAATGTGTTATTATAGTGTATATATAATAAATATCAGCGGCGAGATGTGATTTATTTTTTAGGTAATCTATAAAAAAATATTATTTATTTTTAGCTACATATAATAACAAATTAAATATCTTGGTAACATGTCAAAC
This sequence comes from Micrasema longulum, assembly GCF_059751315.1. NCBI lineage: Eukaryota > Metazoa > Arthropoda > Insecta > Trichoptera > Brachycentridae > Micrasema > Micrasema longulum. Next base: position 84,891 of record NW_028278312.1, read on the forward strand.
ACTAATTTTGTTTAATCTTGTTTGGCAAATTTCAATTTCAATTTTTTTGTCAACAAACGCCGTATTTCTGAACTGAAATAAAGAACTGAACAGATTCTACTTTTAAAAACGTTAATATATGAAGCATGTTAAAAAAGTAAGCATAAAGATGCATGGAGGCTCTTTATGGACTCCATATGCTCCAACTAGAGAGCGAGCATGGAATGATGATGATAATAACACACATCAAACGATAAGAAAATGAAAGAAAAAAATCTTACGCAGGCAAAGCCTGTTTACATGCTCTCACAGTTACATACAAATATCGTGAGAGTACAACGATACAAGTGGCCAAGTCAGAATTCTTGTTTGTTGTTTTTAAATCAAGAATGCAAGCATTAAATAAAAAAATACTAAAATATTGAGTGCGTTCTCGTAATATGGCGGAATTTCAACCACGTAAATTTTCAAAATCGAAATAACGCAGTGGTATAAATTACAGTATTGCGATGGTTTCTTGTGAATTCTACGATATTCGAGAATCACATCAAGTAGAAATCATAAATGCATGTATTCCGATAAATATTCACCGGGAAATTTCCCCTACGTCTTAAGAAAATTGAATAAAATATTCAACCGCTTTTCATAAACATTCGGGAAACTACGATATGACATGTGCATTGAAAGTTCGGTAAAATATCTAAGGAATGTTTTCAAATTCGGCATGATTTTGTGAATTTACGTAAAGCATGTTGCATTACTTACTCAAGACCTAAAAATATAGGTAAATGGGTATTTATTTATTAATGTACAGTAAAAAATAATGAATTTATTTTTGATGATACGGTTGAAAGGCAGACCGGGGTCAAGGTATTGCCTACTTTAACAGGGCCTCGATTATAATGAGAAGATAAAGACGTCATACTTTCACCTTGACGGTATAGTTGAAGATAAATTCTCTCTAGCGATTACAAAGATATACTACCAAACCCCCTCCTTCAAGTTTTGGGTTGATACATCGATATGAAACAAAAGGGAAGTGTACGTCACGTTACATATATCTACCCTCTAAAATGACAAAGCTTCAGTATTACGTCATATTTGAAGATTAACTTTCCCGACCGACTGCAAAAATATACAACCGATCCCCCCCCATCAAGTTTTGATGTAAGTACATTGGTTTATACTGACGGGCTTAGAACCCTTTGATAAGTTTACTTACGCATTAAAAGTGACAAAAAAATTCACCTCCAAATTTTTCCTTTAATTATGATTTATTTAAATTTTTAATCGTTTTGAGGTTGGCACTTTTATTCTTAAAAGCTTTTTTAAAATATGAGAGAGAAATAAGTAAAAGTCGAATTAAATCCCGACATAACTTACAGTTTAATAAAACAAACGCCTAGAAACAAAAAAATATGTCGCTAGGTTCTGTCCTATTAACATATAAGAGTAAATAGGCGTTAGAATGTTACCACTGTAAAAATTTAACTTAGTTATTTTATTTTTTCCATCTGTTATACTATATTTCTGAAATAACGTATCGGGAGCAGGCCTTGTAATCGCTCAGTAGATAAATGCAGACGGTCGTTAAGCATATCGTTTTGGCAATGGTTAATATGGTTAATTTTTTTGCTTGAATTGGGATTTATTGAAATTTATAATCGCTACAAAAAGTAGGCACTTTCAATCACAGAAACAAATGCTAATGAAGTTAGGAACGTGGATTACATTTTGCGGTCATTAATTGGTTTGTTTCGATCATATGATGTCGATATGGCATTTAGGTAGAACATACCGAGGTTAGATGTAAATAGTACAGAAATTAAGTATATTGTCTCGATATATACAGATGAAGATAGCATTCATAATTGAGGCCCTGACTCACTGGTGATTAACAATCCAGTACCTTATGCATTACTCAGTGTGGATAACAAAACGATGGTGAATAATTTAAATGTTTCATCAAACGGATAAAAGTAAAATAAATTTAAAACAACTTTGTTTTATAAAACTTATTTTGTATTTTTTCTACCGACCGGTTACAAAGCTTCACAAGCTTCTTTATAGAGCCATACTTAACTAATTAATTATATCCTTTTTTATTTTTACAATGATTACTAAATATTACATTTTTAATACTATGGAGACAATGAGTCAAGTGTTTTCGTTTTTTTTTATTTTAATGACAGGAAGTGTGAATGGATACATTTTTAAAACTTTACAACTAGACAAGAGTTAACAAAAAGAAATATTGTTTATTGAGTTATCTTTTATTTTTTTCTTATCTCGAATTGCTTTTTTAATTTCTAAGATTTTCATGTTTTTTATTTTCATATTTTTATTTTCAACATGAAGAACCCTTAATTCAGTACCTTTATTTAAATGAATAACCTCTAAGTTGGTTCTTCAAATATAAATTTTATATATATAAGGTATTTTATATTCATTCGTTTAATAAAGTATTTAATCACAATTGAGAACCAGAAAAGGATATCACTAAAAACATATTTCATTCTGAATATGCAATTTTAGAGAAATTTAACTGCCGTGCGTGCTCGTGAAAATGCAATAAAGTGCATTAAACTCCCTAATAAAAATACCGTAATGTGTTTAATTAGAGTAAACACTAATTGTGCAGATTAATTAGAGTCAAAAAGGTTGTAAATAGGTATTATGGTAAACATTTTTTTTCCCTTGCAGTATTATTTTTCTGAGTTTTTTTTATTTGAAATTTAATTATGATCATAAAATGGATAATTAAATCCGGATCTGAACCAAATTATAAAAGAATCAGTCGTATTTTAAGCGTGTATAAATTTTTGTTCAACTACTGGGAATACAAAAATAAATTCTTATAATATATAATGAGGTATATTGGTTTACACGTGTGTAAAATTTTTCGTTCTCCTATGTTGGATCATCCATATTTCTACAAAAATTAAGACATAAATAAAAATACCTATACTTTCAATTTCATTTCAAGCATTTAATTTTTATCAATAATTGAAGGTTGATGAATGTTATTTATTTGAAATTTTACTTTGAATCCCATTGCGTAGTACCTATGTATAACGTAGTTACTTTTAATCAAAGTCGGTGGTAACTGTAACATTTTATATTTTTTTTAAATACTTAGTAAACTGTTATTTACTTTATTGTTACTAATATATCATTCTTACTCTAACGGAAGTCTTAAAATTGCAAAATATTATAGCGTAATAAAGTTTACAGTTAAGAAAAGTGTCTATCTGTGATTATATTGGCTGCCCTTTGGTGTAATAGCTAAGATGCTTTATTCACCAACGGAGAGTTCCGGGCTCAGTTCCCAGTGTCATCACAAAAATGTTATTAAAAGCAAGCCTGGGTGCTTTGCGCTCCAATTTACCCATAAAATTAGGCCTACTGGTCTATTGTGGTACAAAAAAGTAATAAAAAAAAAATTTAAAAAATAATTATTTTTTTTTGTTCTTACCTACGCAAATATTGAGGCGATTTTCAAAGAGTTTTAAACAACTCACTATTAACAAATAAGAATCAAGTTATGGTAGAGTAGGTTTCTAATAATGGAACTCTGACTAGTGTGTCCGCAATAGGGAACACAACCCGGTTTTGAAATAAAATAGCTTAAAAGTTTACTGACGTGAGTTTAAGCATCACATTTATTTATTTATAATTTGCATGTTTACTGCAGCAAACCTGCTAATTATAAAGTTTATAAAAATACTATTTAAAAAAAAGTGCTTTATAGGAAATTCAAAGCTATATCAACATGTAATTCAAAAAAAATATAGAAATAAAGGCAACTTTATAACTTACAACATCACAATATATTAAAATTTTACAACAGAGATGAAGAACATAAAAGAGAAGGTAATATAGAAGTCTAGGCATCTACAGGGCTTATGACCTGTCAATGGCTTGTTTAAGTGGCCATTTTACACACTGTCTAACATTCACCATTCTGCCTATATTTGAACATCTATATTCCTTCAATTCTTTCATCTGTTGATGTTTGTGAAGTTAAAGATTTGTTTGTGAATTACAATAATAAGGTTATAATATAATAGACTTCTATATTACCTTCTCTTAGATGTTCTTTATCTCTGTTGTAATATGTTAATATAAACAGCTCCTTGGGGAGTTGAATCCAGTCCTTGTCTACAAAAATTTGGACAAACTCAAAATATTGTTAATAAATCCACCTGGTTCATGAAGAAGTAAAGAAATTGGAAAAATAACATTTTCAGGCGTTGCTTAATATGTAGGTGAAATGATTCAATTAGATGAATCTCACCCGCATAAATTAAGGTTTTAGCTCTTTAACTTCACAAACACCAACAGATGAAAGAATTGAAGGAATATAGATGTTCAAATATAGGCAGAATGGTGAATGTTACACAGTGTGTAAAGTGGCCACTTAAACAAGCCATTGATAGGTCATAAGCCCTGTAGATTGCCTAGACTTCTATATTACCTTCTCTTGAATGTTCTTCATTTCTGTTGTAAAATGTTAATATAAACAGCTCCCCAGGGAGTTGAATCCAGTCCTTGTCTACAAAAATTTGGACAATCTCAAAATATTGTTGATCACAATATATGGTTAAATTACAGAGGAAGTGTCAAAAACTGGTAATTCTTACATGGAAAATATTCTTCTCTCTTGGCAGGCTGTTAAACAGAAAAATAAAAATCCCCCCCCCCCCACCAGGCATTATCATCATCAACGATAAACTGGTCCTACGTCCAGGAAGATCAAATTATTTTCGTTATAAGAGAAAATTAACTATCAAAAAAGATCCAGATACTCTGCAATTATAGTTCTAATACGGGTATGCACCTAAAAGTGCGAATAGGGAAAGAAGGGAGGATGATTTCCCCAAATGTTTAACTTTGGATCCATTATTTATTATATTTATTTATTTATTTATTTATTTATATACGGCATTTCTGCCATTTACATATATGTGGTATAAAGAGTGCTTAAAAATAAAAATATTTAAAAAAAATCGAGTTTCAAATATTAATATACTCGTACTGTTCACATTATTAATTACTTGAAATACATATATATTTTTAAAAAATTACACAATAACAAAATGCATTAATCAATCAAATTAAAACTATTCCAACCCAATCTTCTGAAGATAATTTGCTCTTTTTGATAAAAATATGTTGGTCACTTTATTTTTTAAGTTAGACAGAGATAAACTAAATATATCAAAATGTGATGCATATTCATTCCCGGTATTCTGTAATCTAACAATAGGTGAGTTATATTGAGCTACCGTTCGAGAATGTTGACAATAAAATATTGTAGATGTTCTGCTTAATCTAGGTGATACATAGAATGAAGAATGAAGAAGAATTTCAGTAGATCGGGGGTATCAAACATTGGTTTTATTATTTTATATAAAGTCGTAAGATCGGTCGATGTTCTTCGTTCTTGCAATTTAGTTAATTTAAGAGAGTCTAAAATTTTGTTATAATTTAATTGATTAGTAGAAAAACCCATCTTAAAATTAATATATCTAAGAAATTTATTCTGAATTCTCTCAATAGAATCTGAGAAAGTGATTTGATAAGGTGACCATATTGGACAATTATAATCTAGTTGGCTTCTAACTAGAGATGTGTAAAGATATTTTAATGTTAAAAATTAATTAAAATACTTAACTTCTATATCAATACATAGATGGCGCTCCAACTCGCTTGTGGATGGTTTCTCAAATTTGTAACATAAATACAAAAATCAAAAATGTTACCTGGTGTGGATATTCGCTAATAAGCGGAATGGGGAATGTTGTAGTACTTACAGTGGCCACTTAACCCAGCCAATGACAGGTCATAAGCCCTGTAAACGCTCGAATATCCATAATCCTGAATTTGAAAAAAATCTACCTCATCTCTGTAGGGATATAAATAAAAATATTTTAATGTGTTTATATTATTAAATTCTTTTCCGGTTCTAAGTACAAATCCTAATAATTTACAGCTTTGTTAGATATTTTAATAATGTGCTCTTTAAATAATAATTTTGAATCGAACAAAACACCCAGATCGCTCACGGTAGAAACATCAGTAATTTTAATTTGATTATCAATGAGTCGTAAATTACTCGGTGATAGAAAATGAGAACCAGCTGAGGTAAGAACGGAGTTCAGACCTCCGATCTGTAAGTGTGCGATTCTACGATGCGAGGGATCAAAACTGTTTATCAATTGTTCCAAAAGTATTTAATTTGTTGCTACTTGACATGAAAACATGTCATAGTAAAAATAAAATTAAGTTTCTATTACGTAAGTGGTTAGTAGATAAAACGTTCCTATATTGATTTATTATTTATGTAATATTTATGTTATACATTTTTTTAATTTTTTAATATTTTTTACTTATTATTATTTTTTTACATATATACATTTTTTGAATAAAAATAATTTTATCCCTCATTAATTACATTTTTGTTATTTTCTTGGGTTAACCTTTTCTTTTCTTTTATTACTTTCTTACTTTCTTATTTCATTTACAAATGTAAAATGTTAGATGTTAATTTTAATATGTACTTTTAATTTTCTTACTAATCTTTTTTTTTTCTGTAGATATGAATTGAAATTCTAGATTTACTTTACCTTGTTTAATTTATTTTTTTATCTTGTTTTGATTACATTTATGAGCACACACTATTTATTTATGTGTCTATTATTTTATTTTTTTCTTATATTTAAAATATATTTAAGTAAATTACTATTCTTTAGTATTATTTTACTCTATTTTCTTACTTAAAAAAAAAAAAAAAAAACTTAAAACTATTTTTGTGTTTATTATTTTATACGTATACAGTATTATGTCTGTTCTCTTCTTATTTGATTATTAATTAAAATTAATGTCTGAGCACCCGATGACAAACTATTATTGAATAGTTTATCGGGACAAAATATATCTTAATACTTTGTAAAAAAAAAAAAAAACATTTGTCTACATATATTTAGATAGTTATAACTTAGTAGTTGTGTTTGAATAGGAATAATAGTCCTATAATAACAAAAATACAACAAAAATACACAAAACGGTTCGAGGTTTGAAAATTCCAAAGTCTTTGTCCTAAGATGGTTTCCTTGAAAATCCAATAAAAACTTGAACTGGGGAACAATTCTGTATGGAGATACGGTTTGTAAAAATGTTGACTTTGTATCGGAAACTACGCTCCGGCAAAGGTTAAATTTATACCTCGGAATATATTAGGGGAGGAACAATTGTTAGGGTGGTGTTCCAACATTTACTTTGAGAAAATTTTCTATGATAATCATGTGTATTATGTACATACCATTACAAGGTACGAAAATGTTCAAATACACGTGAATTTCTTTGCTCTTTAAATTTTACATACAAGTATTCCATTTTTATTATTACCATGTATTTTTTTATACAAGAATATCAGTGTGGTCTAAATAGGTAGGCTCGATCAAGGGGCTTTACTTAACAAAATGACTGCACACGATCAACGAATGCCAAAGTGGTGAGAACTAAATATATATGTAACTAGCGGACCCGACAGACTTTGTCCTGCCCAAACGTTGGCTTGCCTTGGAAAAAGACTTTTCATTGATAAGTAGGTACCTAGGTACTTGTTTGTGATTAAATTCCAAAACTAAAAATTGTTAATATTCAAATATTGAATTTAAGTAGGTACTTGTTTATGGTTGAATTCCAAAATATAAAAACGTCAAACTCCGGTCTTCTCACTAACAGAGGGCTGTTCTTATGTAGGAATATATTTTTTTAAATATATTGAATTTAATAATATTTTTGTTTTACCAAAAATCCAGTAAAAGGACATAAATGGGCAGAAATTATAAGGAATTTAATGAAAGAATCTAATCGAGATCCACAAAAAACAAATGCTGTTTGTAAACATTCAAAAACATTTTTTAAACACAAAAAACATCTTTTTTATTTTTTTGTAAATGCATTCTCCCGCAACCCTGGTAGATCGATGAACAAAACATTTATTCTTTTTACTTATTTTTTACATATTAGATTAAAGATTTTAATAACTACGAACACGCACAGCGCAAAGATCTATATTATTTTACATTATTTTAATATTTATTCACAGGCACTATAAAGGATTTAAAATATATTTCTGCAGTTCTTTTTTTTTATTTGACGATCTTTCGTGTAAATGGTGGTTTGTGGGAGATTAATTAAAGGTTCGTTCTTCGAAGTAATCTGTTATTCTGAGAACGACGAAGGAGCCCTTAGTTTTTAATATAGTGTTGTGAGTGTGGGAAACTATATTTTTTTTAAATATTTTGATCAACAAAGTGATCTACAATCTATTTGTAGTCACAGAGTTGTTTTATCAGCAGGACATTACAGAATATCAAATATACACCTTCACTTTATGTTTCGCCTCACGGATTATGCTATCTGGTACAACCCCCTTTAACAGTCTCACCTGAATATCATAGATTTTACCCAGATGAGAATGGAAGATGAGACCCCAGATTCGCACTCTGTGAGATATAATAGATTCAATGAGCGAAGTACTTAATATGTATCTTTACGTTTTGAAAGATAGTATGCGATGTCCTTAAGGCTGTAGAGTCGCAAAACGAGTAAATCATACAATTTCGCCATTTTAAAACAGATGTTTTTTTTTTAATTGCGTAATAGTAAAAAAAACATAAATAAGATAAGAACAACAATTTTTAAAGTAATTTCTGTTTAAAAATATACCTTAAAAAGTTTTATGTAACTAAAATATGATAACTTTTAGACCGGCAGATTGCGCCATTTCAAACATAAGACTATTAGGTATCTGGGATCTCAATAAAAACAAGTATTGAACTAAAGTTCGTAGTAATAATTTGATGATAATATATTGAACATGAAAGTGGCTGAAGCAAAATGTATTTTTTCTGTTTTTGGAAAGAAATACAAGCATTTTAAATCAGATACATTTTTGTGACATTTTCCTTTATTTCTATGTAAAATTATGCCTTCGGTTATACTTAAAAAAATATATATTTATAGAAATATTTTAGTCAAAATCTTTTTTATAGAATCGTTTTCTCTTTTTTTTTAAATTCTGGTAGTAATATTTAATTCATCACCTTTATCGGTACTGATAAGGCAGGTATGAAATCATAATCGTATTACCGCAGCGTATTCTGATCCTTTTTTTGTAACATGAAGGTGAGATGATCAGTTTTACGCTGCAGGTACCAGTCCAGGGACTATGAAATATTCTGGTGTAAAAACGCCCTTTAAAATCAATATTTCAACCATGCCGGGAATTGAACCCAAGACCTTTAGCATGGTAGAAAAATGCGCTGACACCACGAGGCTGAAAACTGAAGAACTTTTATAGAGCACAAACGTAAAAAACCACATTATTTATTCATATCAAGATACATATTGAAAAAAAAATAATAACGTATCCCTAACTCTATGAGGCCAAGAGCCCCCCTGTGTTGGGTTATCAATGTATTTTTTTGTTGATACCATGTAAACTACGGTGACAGTATAGGTGATGGTGTATTTAAGTATTTCCATGTTGGTGTAGTGAGTGTTCTGACGAAGAGGTGAAAACGTCTCGAAACCGGTAGTCATAAAAAAATTCAAAGTGGTTAAATATAAATATTTACTAGCTTAGATTAAAATATTTGACTACAAAGTTAATGCTTTGAACATAAAAAAATAAATTCAGTTTCTCGGCCATCATAAAATTTACTATGGTTTCCAGGCACTACTACCCATAATGATCAGATTCGTTTACGAAAATCGGGATCTGATTTAAAATATTTATAATACTTTATAAAATCCAAAAATCCATAATCAACCTGGATTGCATAGTATTTATCTGATATACTTATTTGTCTTTAGTTATCATTTTCATTGCTGCATTTCTGGATTTATATTGCCGTTTTTTCTTTGTTTATTTATTTTATTTTATTTCATTTTATTTTTGCACCAAGAGGTTGCAGGCCAGGAGGTCTAAATAAAGTGGTGAATTTTATCACAAAACACTTAGCCTTCAGAAAAATCACATTGAATTTTTGTGTTCTCATTTGGTGAGTCAAGCGTCTTGACCACTACACCACGGAGGCCGCGTAATAAAATAAGAAAGAAGCAGTTACACTTACAACCATTTCCAAGAGCATGAATTATGTCATACTCAAAACTCATACAATTTAGGAAATATATCAAAATGGTTAAAAGTAAATAAATATAATTAAATATCTTAAAAACAAAATATATTAATATAAGTTGAAAAAATATACCCCAGGGATACAATATTCACATTGATAATTTAAATATAAATTATGTGGATGAAATAAAGTATCTCGGAGATACTTGGATAGATATTTCAATTTCAAAACACATTCTCAATATGTAACAAAAAATAATTCATTTATGGGAAAATTACGAAATGTAACAGATACAAAGAGTTGTGTTTTTATTAATAAAACGATCATATCATGTCCACACTAAATTACTGTTCTGCCATTATTTTTTTATATAATAAAGGAGAAATTAAAAAAGTACAAATCCTTCAAAATAAGTCGATGAGGATTATACTCAAAGGAAATACCTATTCTAATGTAGAAAGAATGCACGAAAAAATTGGCTTGCTCACAGTAAAGCAACAAATTGAATTGAATGTAGCAATTATTATACATAAAATAATTAAGGGGATGAATAAAATAAAAACAGTTATGAAATTTAACCAACAATGTCATACATATAAAACAAGGGATAAAAAAAAGATAAGATTACCAATAAAGAGATTTACGGAATCTCAAAAATCATTGCAGAAGGGATTAAAGCGGTACAATGAGTTACCTAAAGAAATGAAGAAGAGAGAAAAAAACGAAATGTTTCAAATTAATTTGAAAAAATATGTTATTGAGAAATTTTGATAAAAAAATTGTAATGTTATTAAAAGTTTTTATTAGTTCTTAAAATGTTATGAACTCACTTAATAAAGCATAAATAAATACGACTTTTGCCCAGAGACATCACACCGAGAGTGTTCAATATTTTGGGAGAGCGTATTAAGCTCTCAAGGACAAAAGCCCATTCTCAAGAGAAGAGTAAAGGACTGGATTGTCCTGAGTATGAGGGATTTGAGTGAGAAACTCATTGATGATTTTTCGAATGTTTGAGTTTACTGTTTACCATATTAATGTGACGCATATTTTGTTTTTTTTTTTCAATTATTATTGTTATGTTTCTAATCTTATATAATAAATGTTACTGTATACTAATGTGTCTGTGTCAACTAATTGCACGTCCCAACTCAACACAATACTTGTTGAGTTGGGACGTGCAATTAAGTTGCAAAAAAGTGGCATGGAGTTGGGACTTATGTCTCAAAAAATGTGTAGTAAACGACTTTTAAGTAAATACGCAAATAAATAAAGTAGTCTAGTTTTTTTTTAAATTAAAAACATTAGTCTGCTCTGAGTGTCTCTGCATTTATATGTATAAATAGTAGAATATATTATAGCCGTGTCTGGCGACACCGATTGATGGATCACTGGTTCGATGCTCGAAATAGCTCACATTTGTATGTGTAGACGTCACGTCATCAATCTTGCACTAGGCACCTTGTTAAACATAGAGAAAGGGGCGGAAAAAACAAAAAAAATAACTTTGAAAAACGGGTTCGAAAGTTTAAAATAACGATTTAAAAATAAATTTTAAACTTTTAAACACATTTTATTTTATGTATTTATTTTTACTTTTACATTGTATGTATTCTTTTTTTATACAAAAGAATGTTCCCTCACTGGGGTGTCCCGTGCCGAGGGAAATATTTTACAAAATGTGAAACATGCCTAAGATTAGCTATTTAACAAAATCAACAAAATAATAACAATTAAAAAAAAACATAAAAAACATAACTAATTTACATAGACTAGTTTAAAAAAATCATAAACAGTGCATACATTTTACATATTTGGCTTGATCCACTCATCGATCCGTGCGCAACCCACCTCCACTATCCATTTCTTAATAGCAATTTTATATTTTGAGAACTTACTAATTGTCCTTATGGATAATGGAAGTAGATTGTACACTTTAACCGAGTAGTAGGTCAATCCTCTTTGACCGAAGGTTGTATTTTTTTTTTTTTTAATTTGCAGCATCAAAGTGGAGTATCTTGTAACTTTTGTATTTGTAACGGAAGGTAGAGAATAAATAATAGGGTAATACCACATTCTTTTACAATTTTGAATAAATGAGGGTCTATGAAGTTTTGTTGAGTAAAAAAAATTTTTGTTATTATTAGTAGCATCAAAGATGTTTTTTAAATTTTAAATTCCCTCAAAAACGATTCATTGCATTAGCCACGACCCTAATATGTCACGATTCGGTTAAATTTTTAACTTTGTTAGCGACATTTTAAATTTAAATTGAAAATCGTCACGAATTTTGACTTCACACTTGTCAAGGCCAAACGGTCGCGCTTTTGTGGAGACATATTTTTCAATAATTTAATTTTAAAAGTATGCATGATAATGTTTCTCCACAATACCATTATTGATTTTTAAAATACAATTAATTTTTCTAAATCCCTTTCACATGTTTAAATCGGTATACGTAATATGTGATATTTCCCTATTGAGGTTTATTGGTTTATATCAGAAACGTCTACCACGCGGTGAGGGGTTTGCACATTTATATTAATTTGTACAACTTCTCATTGTTACCTGCAGTATTGTGCGAATGAATGGAATAAATTTTTTTGTAATCATGAAATACGTTTTTTGTTAATATTTTGAGTTGCAGAAGACGTACAGTCATAAAACATTTTTCATTTAATAGGATGTTTGTCCTCCTTTTGTTTTTATAACAGCCTGACCACGTTGTGGCATGGAATCAATGAAACTTCGGCGGATTTTCTTTTATTTTGTTATCTCGAAACCACATCTGAATAACAGCTTTTATCATATTTATATTGGTGGTGCAGTCCAATTTTTGTCCATATTTTATTATGTAATAAAAAAGGGGGTTTTAAATTAATACATTTTACAACCTTAATACATGGTAGAATTTAGTCTGGTTCGTTTACAGTTTAATACGATTTGGTTTTAAAGGCCGTGGAATGCTTTTCCAGCAGATCAGAGTTGCAAAACAGTGAAAGTGAAGTAATGTAGCGCATAAAACATAAAATTTACTTGTTATTTAAATCGTTCAAATATATCCGTAGAACATAATGTAATAAGTGATAACAAAATTAATTCTTTTTTTATAGTTATTTTAAATTATAAATTTTAATTAAATTAGTATTTGTAGTATTATTTTGTAAAACGCCCTTGAGGCGTTATAACAAAAATGGCGCTATATAAATTATCCATAATAATAATGTGCATATTTGTATTTGCCATTTTCTAACAAAACGTTTTTAAGTTAATTGTTTAGTACTCTTTTTTGTAAAGACGCCAAAAACGTTTTTTTTTTACAACGTCTTACTCAAGACTTTTTCAATTATATTTGACTTTAAAAACGATACTTAGAAAACGTATTTTTCAATGACCTTTTTCAACTCAGGAGAGCGCAATCGTAAAACAGCTAAGGGTAGATACATTATCACCCCATTCTAATAAAAAAGCAAACAAATATTTAAAATTCGACACCACATCCACTCGAAGAGATCCTTAAAATATTTTCCCTACCGTTTAGCAAGCAAAACAATGGAAAAAACAAAATGGCCCCCACACACGTGGAGGTGTTTGTACAGAAAGGTTTGCTTGTGTACCTACTTCCGACTTCCGGTTTATCTTTCCCAGAGCCGGAAGCGGAAGCGGCGGGGCGAGGAACTACACTCTAGTCCTCTAGTGTTTGCTACGGGGCGTTTAGCTGAGGAATCTAGTTTACTGAAATATAGCAAACCTGAAAATGTGATATATTTGTTTGGGTAAGCTCGCGAGATTTTTCAGATTGTTTTTTCAGTATTATATAACGTTACCGTCTTAAAATCTTCAATAATAACTTCAATGGATGGCTCATGTGTTTTCAATAATATTTTTAGTTAGACTTTTTTAGTTAAGTTCTTATGTTTTTTACAGTTTATTAAACGTCATAATCATTCTCTTGCACATGTTGGATTATTTTGTTTATTTTTACATGTAAAAAAATATATTTGTTTTAAATTAATTACGTATGTGTACAAATGTTTCAGTAATACATTTAAAATACAAATGGTATATCAGAAAAAGAATCTAGAGGTGGAAATTAAAAGAAGGCGAGGTTCAGCATAGGCTGCCTTTGGTTAGCTGTTATTCATCCTGAGATTTTCAAAATACTCAGATTACTTAAAACATAAACTTTTGATGCTCGAGTTCTCAAACTCATTCTTGAGCTCATTGAGAGACAGAGGAACCAAAAAAAGTAAGATCAAAGGTCACTGATGTTGTCCATAGGGTTGCCAACCAGATATAAAGCTGAGGTGGTCATATAGCAAGAACCACAGATGGACTAAAAAAGTCATGGAATAGCGACCCAGAAGATGTAGAAGAAATGTCGGGAGGCTTCAAGCAAGGTGGTCTGATGATATAAGACGGGTTGCAGGAAGTGGTTGGATGCGGTCGGCTCAGAATAGGGAGATGTGGAGATTTAAGAGGGAGGCCTATGTTTACATTGGACAAAAGAGAACTGACGATGATAATATAACTTATTATGTTACGGAGTGGGGCAACGCTCCATAACATTCACGCGTGTATTGTTTAATATTATGAACGTATAATTCAAAAAATAAACGGTGTATTATATAAGATGCGTTATCTTTTACATAAAAATAAACTTTAACAACTATTGCCATTTTTTGTTTTTTTCGGCTGTTTTATTTCGCCTTACGTGTATTAATACGATTTCCGGGCACATTATTTTTAATGTTTCCTCGCTTTCATTTACTTCAATCTTCTGAGTGATTTTACTGCATTTGTAATACCCATTCCGCTGCTGTTTCCAGGAACAAAAACAGCTATGTTAATGAAGTTTTTCCTTTTTTAACGGGGTGTTTTGCATTTTTCCATAATATTTTGTAGAGAAGCTTGGATTTAATTCCGTTAAAAGACGAAAGGGTATCATTTTCACACTAGTGCCTTTCTAAGTCCATCCTCGCAAAAATAAAAGTTGAAATCTGGTCTTGGGGTATTTTCTCATTAAAGTGTTTCTTTTAGGATACTTTGTTATGGACTTTCTGCTGTACTCAAAATCCCTAAAAGCCTTTTCATTCCCTTTTTTAAAAATAAATTTATTCCAGAACAGTGTGTAATGTTTATTTTCTTGTTAGCGCTTGCCTCTTATTAAATATGCATAACCAGGAACTTGTTAATTTATTTAAATTACTTAGATTTTGTAGGGTTTACTTTTATCTCCGTGACTATCCGTTTAAATATCAAAAAGTGCACATCCTTCCGTCCTAAAAATGGTGAGATAAGTGTAAAAATAAAAATACGCACAGTAACTACCGACCTTAATTTTTTCAATTAGTTCTAATTACAGTTGTGAATCTTGATGTAGGAAATGAATTAGTTACATTAAAGTTAATATACTAATCCAGTGCCTTAAGTATCATTAGGTGTCAATATTTAAATAATTTATTTTTTATACTCTTTTATTATTGTGTTATTTTATTTATTATTTTTTTTTTTTTATTTTATTAGGGAAATCAACAGTTCTACACACATATTTTTAGTAAACAAACAGATAAAGTGTATAAACTCAGAACTAATAACAGATTTCCACATAGTATACAAAGTTAGTAAAGAAAATATATTACATATCAAATAAATACATACATTTTATACATATCAAAATGTTATTTTCATGTACTCAATAATCAAAGATTTTTTAAATATTAATTTTAAGAACATTAAGTTACTGTAAATTGGACGGGATAAGGACAAAAATGCTTGAAGAGAGGATAAGGAGGGGAGGGGAGATGTACATATTTATTATTATAATGTCTACTGAGTTACATAATACATTTTTAGTGTAAATTTTAAATCTGACAGAGTGATGTTTGTGTAATCTATATTTTTAAATTTTGTATTGTACATTGAAAAAGTCCTACGAAAAAAAGCATTTATAACATACGATGTTTTACTCATTAGTACATGAAACATCTTTTTATTCTTTTATCTTTTTCTTTGTTAATTAATTTTTTTATTTATTTCATAAACAGAATACAACACAACAAACATATCAAAACAACAGTTAGAGAGAATTATTATACGTTCAATTATTATACATACAGTTAGGTGTAAAATTTCATTTTAATTGCGTTCCAATTCGAGCCTAAATTTGTTACTAGGTATTTCGTTTTGTTTGTTTTTTTTGCACCACAACAGACCAGGAGGCCCAATTGCAGTGGTAAATTACATCACAGAACACCCAGGCTTGAGAAAAATCACATTTAATTTTTGTGTTCTCACCGAGAATTGAACCCGGAACCTTCTATGTGTGACTCAAGCGTCTTGACCACTACACCATCGAGGCCGCCAATGTCGAAACTGTCCGCAATCCATCTATATACGTAAAAAATCTATATTTTTGTTTTTCATTTAAGTAACAGTTTATATGATGATGACGATAATCACCTTATTAAATTTTATTTATTTATTTGGTCTGTTTACGCCCAACGGAATTTTTCACTTTATACGAATATTATTTATACGAATATTTATTTATACGAATACTGCATTTTGTGGTTACCTACTGTATTGTATAGGACTCGTCGCACATTATTCATTCGATGTGTATCAGTTAAATTTAAAAAATAATATGCTTTTTTTTTCAGAATACGGTTTTGAAATTTAACATACTTAAAAAAAAAAAAAAACAATTTATTTCATTTCGTCATTTGAATTTTAACAAAAAGGTTTCTTACTTTTTACTAAGCTCTTTATTGTACTATTTTTAATACAATTTACAAGTTTTAAGCAAATATATTATTTTCATACTTACGCACCCATACACACGCACCCTCTCCCTCTTTCATTCCCACACGCACATGTATCCTCTCCCTTATTCATTCACGCATACACACATTCACATACACATGAATACAAACGTCACACAAATACAATTATTAAACTTCTTTTCTTATATATTATGTGTCATTATATTTACAGTGGATTTTTTTAATTGGCTTTAGTATTGTTAAGATTTTTCTAATTATTTTGTTTATGTAATAGCTGTAAAATCCCAAATAAAATGAAAGAAAGAAAGAAAGAAATTATTGGTACCTACGTTATAAAAATTGAAACATTTGTTCGAAAAAATATATTTAATAACATGATAAAGAAAAATTCTATAAATTTAGATTGTTGAAAAGAGTAAAAATATTTATCTGTTTTATGGCATGAAGTAATGATTTTTTTAAAAAAAAAGACCAATAAATTTGATGCATTAATTAACACATTTTTTTACATACTTACACGTTCTTTTCTAGCAATTTTTGAAAAAATATTTTGCATATATTTTAAAAATGATCTCTACTCAATAAAAGTATAAATGTTTTGCGCTTCAAAATGTCACTGCCTTTAATTTTTAATATTATTTTTATGGTCCTGAGAAATTCTTTTTTTCAGAAAACTTTCCACTTTTCTACGATTTTAAAAATATACTAATTCCAAGAAGATAAAAACTATTTATTTACCTACAACGATAGTAAAAAAAGTGGTGTGCATGTTAATTCTAAAAGGCACTTAACGGCAAAGGGAGTTACGAAAATCAAAAGGTTTTTTTAACTCTTACTGAACAACCCGATCAATAGGGGCATAAATCAACACCTATTCTAGCAATTTAATGATTTTTTTCCAAGAAAAGTGTATTGACGAAATCTCTAATTAAATATCTTTTGTTAAGTGGACCCAAAAAGGGCTACTTGATCGAAACATTCCCAATAACTTTTCAGAAATAATAGAGAGCGCTTTAAAGGGAACATTATTAAAGGCAAATATAATGGAATAAGACCCAGTTTAGCAATAGATTGATGAGTTTTCAAACTTTACGTTTGAAAGGGGATCATAGTCTTTGTTTGTATGGCCTATCCTTTTGTGAACAAATCGCTACTTGAGACAAAGTAAATTCGATCTAAAGAACACTTCGGGAGACGAGTCAACAGAATGATAAGGGACAAAATAAATGTATAAAAATTGTCATTAGCACTTTTTCACAAACGTTGTAAAGCTTTAGAGACAATGAAACTAATGAAATATTTAGTACTATTAAGCTTTTGAATAAGTTTGCTTATTTTATTTATAAAATACATTATTTTATTTAAAAAAATATAAAAACAAAAAACCTTTTACAGATTTCTCATATGCAATATTGTGATGGTTTCAAAAGTACAAAAAAAGTAAGAGAGAAATGGACTTGTATATTGGCAATAAGTTAACGTTAAAATATAACTCCCTTTACACTTTTCTTTTCCACTATTTTCACGTTCATATTTTTTTCAATGCATAACTTTTTATTTCATTTTGTTAATTGTTTTTTTTTTCAATAATTTATTTTCATATACACCGAAAAACTACAATTTATAAATTCCACTGAACTGCATACATAACAGCAGTTTGTCAGTAGATGCTTATCACTAAGATTTTATGTGTATAAACATATTATTATTTCTTATTTCTATAACATGATTGTCTAAAATCTTATAACTATAAAAAATGTGCTCACATAGAAAGCATGTAACGTTTAAAAATTAAAAGAAAAGAATATAGAAATGAAAAATTGGAATCACAAAAAAATCAATACTGAAAAACACATTTTAAATCCAGATCTTCAGCATACGTCTCTCTTTTGAACCTGATAAATGCGTTTATGTTTTTTATTTTGAATGGTGGCGTATTATTGGGTTGTGGTCCTATGGCTAGCGTCTCGGACTCACGGCTCAATACTCCGCGGTTCAAATCCTACTTTACCCCAATTTCAGATATTCTAATAGTGAGTTTTATAAAATTTGCTGGAAATGGCCCTCAAAATTAAATATTTTGGTAAATCATAAGAACACAATTTTTTCTTTTTCTAAAAAAGATATTTATATATTTTAGGTACAGTGTACTCTTTTTTTTCCATATTAAGTTTTGAATTTTGCAACATCTAGTTCATCTACGCTACACTGAACCAAGTATTGTATTACATGCTCCATTTATTATTTTTATATTCAGATAGAGACACATGTTGAAAAACCAGCTAATACCATAATTATGCCTTGACTGACAAAAAAATTCACAGATTCAATATGTAATACAAATACCGAGTCGCTGATACAATATTTTACTTTAATGAATAAATTGATCAACAATGTAGACAGGCTGGATTTCCTCCCTAGGCTAGATCTTAATTTATTGAAACGGAGAGGAAAACTTGTTTAAAAAGGGAATATAGAAGTCTAGGCATCAACGGGGCTTATTGACTGTCATTGAGTGGCCGCATTGCACATTGTGTAACATTCACAATTTTGCCTATGTTTAAACATTCACATTTCCGGATGTGCCGGATGAATCTCTCCCGCATGATACAGGCAAATCTTTTACATCAAAAAAGTCGACAGATGGAAGAGTTGAGATGATTTGATCATTGAATTTCGTAAGTTTTGAACAAGTTTTAGGTTTGTCTCACTAGAAAAACTCCCTGAAGTTAAAACTTATCTTATAATTGATTCTGACACTGACAAATAAATTATTTATAAAATACTAGCAGGGATAGAGTATTTCAATATGAACATTTTAGAAGTAAATAATAATTAATTAATAGTTATAAATTATTCAACGTGTTTCGTTTTATGCAATATTTTTTTCTCAAATGTAATGATTTAAGAACATTTACATTTTGACAAATGAAAACATGGCGTTTATTTTAAAAATTTAAAATGTTTTTGAAACTGTAGCACTTTAAATATATAATGTAAAGTAAATTAATACTTTTAGTTTAATAAAAACATACGTATTAATGGAAAAGTCATTTATCAAACATTTATGTCTTAATTAACTTGAGTTTGTACTTAATGGATTACATAATGAGGAGTGAATAAGTCAACACTTGAAACAGTTTGAGGCAAAAAACAAACCAAAGTAAAATTTGTCGGGTTAACCGCAGTTTGGCCCATTATTTACCCCGACCTTTAAATAGTCAAAGAGGTTGCCTAGACCTCACTTTAAAACAATTAGATGGTTTATACAACGCAAGTGCGTTTATTTTCTCTATTCAAGCGGTAAGTAAAAAAAATATATAATTCCTCTCACCTTTTATCTACACTTTTTTTTATTAATTAATATACACACACATAGTGCCTTATACTTTACAGGAATACATATTTTATACAATATAAACAATTCTACATAATGTGAAAAAATATTTTATTTTATTTATTTATTTAATTTTACAATACGCCCAAGGGGCATTTACAAAAATTACACAGCTAAGTTCAAACATAGTAAATAATATTTTTTTAAATAAACACCACTGTTTTTTGTACACATGTAAAAACAAAAAAAAGCAAAATAATAAAACGTATCTTAGAAAAATGTTAGAATTATAAAGCAAGCTGTAAATAACTTGTAAAGAATTAAAACTAAAACATGTACACATATAAACGTATAAAAAAAGGTATTAACAAATTAATGTTAAAAACAAACAAAAAAAAATTGTTTACAATAAGTATATTTAAGATAATAATATAATATATGGTAAACAAAAATATTTAATACATTTATTTCAGAAAAAGATCAGATAATAATAATACACATGAAAAACAGAAAAAAAATAAAGTTTTATCACGACTTTAATAAAAAAAAAATTAACAGTACATTTAAGAACGTTTTAAAACGAATAATTGTTGCATTAAAAATGTCTATATAACAAGTAAATAATAAAGTAAATAAAAAAAAAAACTGGAAAGTTTTGATATTGATGGTTTCGTTTATCGTCAAAACTATCCCATTTTAGGTTACGAAAATTGTTGAGAAACAAATGCATCGACAACGTGTCGCTGTATGGTGTGAATTTCCGGCTAGATTCATCATCGGACCATTCTGCTTTGAAAATGCGGCTGGTCAGACAAAAACAGTTAATAGTGCTCACCATCACCACATGAAAATCCAGTTTTTTGTGCCTAAATTGCAAGATGTGGATGTGGACGACATGTGACTTGAACAGAGGGGTGCATATCCCATACAGTCCGAGAAACAATTCAATTACTCCAAAATTAATTTCCTGTTCGTGTAATTTCCGATTTTACTCATCAAAATCAGCTGCACATCATTTCATTTAACAGCGTTGGACTTTTTTTCTGGTTTTTTTGAAGTCTAAAATGTATGTAAACAAGCTCACGATCGCTTACGCTTCGGAGGATCAAATTGAGCTATGCATTAACAAAATGCAATCCCATTTATGCAAAGTGGTAATGAAAATTTTCAATAAAAGAAAGCGTATGTGCCAGTAAGCCATGGAGACTATTTTGGGGTATAAGAAGCAAACTTAAAAATCTTACTGAGATATTTGCGAAAAACTTTGAAAAACGAGTGGTGAGATTTGTAATTATGTTTCACTAGCTCAATGGAGAATGCTATATTTTTGGTGTCAAGTAGTATAATTAAAATCTGTTTTTAAAGATTTAGAGACGGTTTTGAATTACGCTATTATTTATGTAGGTGGGTTTTTATTTATGATTTATTTTGGCATCAATAACTAATCTTCCGTTTTTGGTGGAGATTTTTAAGTTTCCTTCTAACACCCTCATTTATCCAATATGCTCTACAACACATAACCATATGCTGTAAACTTTGTGAATTAATTTTAAAAAATAGGTTTTTCGATTAAAAAACTGTCTTTTTTTATCAAAATTACTTCTTCCGTGAATTTCAAAACACTCTTTACCAAGAATCCCATAAAAATATAACATAAATACAACATATGTTTAAAATTATTTTTTTAATAAATAAACACGAAAATATTCAACGAAAATACGAGGATACAAAAATTATGAATTTGTTTTTTTTAAATCACTTACATTCTTATTTTCTGTGGGTATGGATTCTCTTTAAAAAGGCTCTAATGATTTTTAAAAAATTCACAAATAGTTTGATATACGAGTTTTTTTTATATTTTACTAACCCTCAGTGAAGTAATCCTGCACTTAACTCCTTTGTTATAATTGTAATCTAATTTAAAAGCAACATTAATGAAATGCAAAATGCAATTACCTAAAGGACTTTTATCATCACTTTGAAGCTTTTTTTATTTTTCAATAAATTATTTAATAAGTACACTCTGCGGAGTAACAATTAAAATTTCATTTGAAATTAATTACAAAGTACAGGGTGTTCCGCGTAAGCAGTAACTTCAGGTAACCCCACGGGACAAGGGCGGAATAGTAATTTTCAGGGCACTGCAGCACAGTATAAAACCATAATTTCAGGATCCAATTTACCCCCCGTAGTAAGAATTACACTCCTTATCCAGTGCTAAAACCAGTGGATCCGGCAGGATTCATCCTACGCAAACGTTCATTAAATTATATTTCTGAAGCCGTAAACATTTAAGAAAACTGCTTCCAATCCGAGATAGCGCAATATGTAAATGTTTTGCATTGAAAATATTTAACAGATTTCAAACAGAACAAATGGCATTAACAAGTTTTCAAGGGGACGGGAAAATTTATTTGTAAAGAAAAAACATTATACAATTCACAATTGTATTTCTTAATTTATATGGCATTTAAAATACTCATATCTTGTATGAAAAAATAACACTTTTGCCTCATAATGAAGAAGTTCAGTTGATTTTTATTATTATTTGTTAATAGACTATCAAACATATTTTTTGCATCTGCGCTACATTTTTTTCAAATTTATACAATTGAAATTACTCCGGCCTATGACGGCAAAAATTCTCTGGTGAGTTCTACTGATCAGTACTAGCTTCCCGTAAACCATTTTTATATTTTTTTTCACCCATTTTTTTGAAACTTTGCCGCACAATTAAATGCTCTAATTTTACAACAACCGGTCTTAAAACCATATCACTCACTGCTGCCAAAAGTGTTGCAAAATTAAGTGCAGCGGTCTATGGAAAGACAAATGTTGAGAGTTTCATTGAAAAACCGAATTAGGAATGAGGAGATAAGACGCCGTACAAAAGTGACCGATATCGCAGAAAGAGTAGGAAGACAATAATTACAGTAGGCGGGTCATGTGGCGAGACAAGAAGTCGATGGGTGGGCCCCCAGAATACTAAACTGGAGACCCTATGAAAGTAGGTAGACCACAAAGGTAATGGATTGACGACGTCGTCGAACTCGTGGGCCATGGATGGAAACAGAGTGTTCAGGACAGAAAACGATGGAAAAATTTGGAAGAGACCTATATTCAGCAATGGAGACAAACGGGTTAATACAAAGAAGAAGAAGAACTTTTACCGTGTGTAAGAAAAAGTTTTTTAATATCCAGTTTCCTGAAGCACTAAACTTCCTCATTAATGTCTTCAACAAAAATCTTATTGTGCCCGTACAATAAATGGTGACAGATGTTAAAACAGTTCATTTTCCATGATTTTTTACAGTTTTAGCTTTCACAAAAGCTTGCTTTCTGGTTCGAGATAAGTACTGTATAGTCATAAAAGAGTTGTGCTGTAATTGATCACACATTGCTCTATAAATGAAGACCACACTGTATACGAGCATTGCTACTTAAATTTTGAGATAGACAAGTAAAAATAAATATTAGTAATTGAAAATGGCTTTATTGTTTGTCAAATGTTTCTCCTTGAAGATCAATATGCTTTTGCAAACGTTTGAACCAATTTTATAGCACTTTTTCCAAGTCCGATTGAGGTACCTCCAAAACACGTGATTTGAACGTACAAACCGCTTCTTCAGGCGTCGAAAAACGTTGACCTTGCAATTTATTTTAGAGAGACAGAAATAAGGAAAAAATATTGGGTTCCAAATCAAAACTGTACGGCGGATGACTCATCAATTTAATGTTTTGAATGCTCAAAAATGCACTTGTTTAAGTTGATGTGTGACAGCTTGCATTGTCGTGGTGGAGAATGATTCGTCTTCTGCAATAAGTTTCCCTTATTTTTCCAAACACTTCTGGAAAATAAATTGTGGTGTACTATTCAAAATTTATCGTTCTACGTTGCTTGAGTGGAACGGTGGCGACAACATGTCCAGTTATTCCGAAAAAACAGGCGACTATTTGCTTCGAAGTGCTTCGTGCGCGAACAATTTTTGCTCGATTTGGCTTGTCTTAAAAGATCCATACAGTCGATTATTGTTGAGTTTTGGGTTCATATGCATAGATCCATGATTCGTCGTCTGTCACAATTTTAAAGACGTCTTTTGAAGCACCGCGATTGAATTTTTCAACATTTGTTTGCACCAATCGACATTTATGTATGCGACCATATTTCATGTATGCAAGTGAAACTAATGCTTAAGCATGCTTCAACCTCACGGTATATCACATGACGAGCTTGCAATATCAGTTCACGCAAAGCATCAATGTTTTCTGGCACAACAGCCGATTTTGGACAACCTTCACGAAATTCGTCCTGTAACAAAGTGCGACCACGATTGAATTAAAAAAACCAGCAAAACACGCCGGCTCGAAGCGGCGCTTTATCACCAAAAGTCGCAGAAAGTTAATTGGCACACTGTTGTTGGTTCGACCACGTCAAAAGTCATAGAAAATCATCGCACGAAAATGTTAATGATTTAGTTCCATTTTAAAAAAAAAAACATTTTTTAAAGTTTATGTAAACAACACAAATATCACTAATATGACAAAACGTTCTGAGTACGTTTACCATTAAAAATCGAAAACTTTACTATGATAATGTCAGATTTGACATATTCACACTGGTGTTGCCATATCTCAAAACTAAAGTAGCAGCCCTTGTATAAATATAGATAATCTCTGTGTAGAAATAGATTTTGTTTTAGAATATTTTAGCAAAGACATACGAATACAGACTGCCCAGTGACTCTACTCTGCACTGGTTAAGTTAGGGTAGGTAGGTGTTATTTTGTTAATTTTTTTATTAATAAATTTCATAAAAAGTACATGATTTTTTAAAATTCTATACATATCTACTTTTACACATCTAGTAAATGTTATCACTGTTATTCTCCAAAAAAGAGACTAACTCTTGTGCTTGGAGAGTGACTTACACTGTTGTAGTTGTTTATTGTTTATTAGTTTGAATAATTTTGAACACGAGTACATGAGAAAAAAATAACAACAAACGATATATGAAGAAAAAACATAAAACAATAATACATTCATACTAATTAAAATTTAATGTTGTTTTTACACGTGTTCAAAAAATTTCTTTAGACTAACTTTAAATTTATTTATTGATATATTATTTTTAATCGTTTTTAGTTAATTGGGAAGATTATTATAATTTTTTACACCTTTGAAGACAAAGCTATTTTGACCATGACTTGTGTGGAATTTAGATATTTTAATATTATGTTGGGATCTAATGATTTAATATAAGTTCTTTATTTTATATATATATTTTAATTGAATTATCTTTAGATAAAAAACATGGTACTACTAATTTACAATAATGTTTTGATTAGCTGATCAAAAAGTTTTTCGATTTTTACAAGTCATTTTTATTAGAAATATCATAGTTCGCTTTACATACAAAATGTGAAGAATAATTTGAATACCTTTTATGAAAATGTTAACTACATAAGAAATTTTATCATCTATGATATAAACCATTTGTTTGCTTCACAATACGTTAGCAAACTATGTATATACCAACACAGGTTGCTCTGGACTCGTATGTAGTTTGCTTCAGCGCAGCAAATTAATTTGTGCAACATTTATCTTAAAATTTAATTCGATGGAATGTGTAGTCTGGGTAAACCTCTCCTAAATTTTGTACGATGTATACAATGCATAGATGTTAATTTAATCACCATTTACACTTTCAAACCTGAACTTATTCATGTGGATATAAAAAAAGATATTTTTTTATGTGTGTACTAAAGGAATTTTTGTTTTTTTTTGTATTTTTAATGTTTCTTATCATTCATGCCTGAGAAAATATTAAACGTTAATTCTTCATAAATATTGGGTCTCTGATATTATAAAAACTGATATTCATTCCTCAAAATTAATTTGAAATATAATATATTATTTTTATTTATATTTAAACAATCAAATTTATTTGATTTCAATGTTTTAAGCATGTTCAAATTTTTGAGAACATGTGTATTTCCTCCTTAGGGAGTTATTTAGATTAATTTCATTATTGACTAAATTTATTTAACTTTATTGAAATATGCTTAAAACTTGCTTTACGTATCATTTATAAGGACGGGGGGAATTTGTTCCAAAACTAAGGTGTAAATTTGCTGTTTAATGAATTAAATGTACTAACATACGAGCTGATAATACTTAACGATTCGAATATATTCACGTATTATATTATTAATTTTTAAAAAAACTCTTTTTTTTATTTCTTTTCTTTTCGGCCTTTTCTTTTATTTCTTTCTAAGATTAATAACATTTTTTAGATCCTTATTTTAAAATGAACTTTTGATTATTTTGAATTTTTCTGAAGAAGGGAATTTAAATTTTTTATTCAATTTGTTTTATTTTTTATCTTGTTTTGGTTACATTTATGAGCACACACTATTTTTAGATGTACAACATTTTTTCCTTTGTTTTTAAATATATTTGAAAAATGGCTATTTTAAAGTTTTAATTGTATTTTTTTTTCTCTATTTTCCTACTTTTTAAAAATATATTTGGTTTTGTTGAGTTTTTTCTTTTCTATCTTTTTAATAATATTTTTAATATTTTAAAGCATCAGAAACAAAATAATATATTTTTACATTCTTTTATATGCCTACAATATTATGTTTGTACTCTTATATTTGATTCTTCATTAAAACTAAAGTCTAAGCACCCGATTACAAACTTTAATTTAATTGTTTATCGGGACAAAATATGTTTTAATACTTTCTTTTCTTTTCATAATGTATAATTATTGTTATGATGTGTTTATGTTATTGAATAAAGACTTTTAAGAAAAAAAAATAATTCGAAAATTAAACAAAAGATTAGGAAATATGTGTTAAATTACTTAAAAAATAAATAAATATACATTGTTATTATTAGAACACACAAGAGAAAATTTTTATATCTGCCTTATTTCAAGATTCAAAATAAAAAATAAATAAAAACACGAACCAGCCAGTAGGCCAGCTCAAACGAACTTTTCTGTGTAATGCTGATAACCGACATGTACAAAAATATATAATTGAGACGTACTTATGGGTTCCAGTATCAGGTTCCAATCTCGGTACATACGAGAGTAAAAAATCTTAAATTTCGTTTATATTTGAATGAACATTCGAGTTAAAGGGGTGAAAAATTAACAAAGCATATTAATAGTTTACTCCTGGGTACAAGATTTATTTTGTTCCTCACCTCTTGTTTTTTTGAAAATTAGCTTCATAATATATCACATTTTATGTATATTCTTATTATATTATTTTGGACTAATTTGAATCTTTATTTTTGTTTACAGGTAAGGAAAAAAAATATCTTCAAGTTACCGTTGAATCTAGAATGATGTTCAGAGACTTCAAATCTTTGAGTAAGTCCTTACAAAGAAAATATTATTTTAACACCTACCTCATTAAAAAAAACAAAAAGACAAGAATCAGATTTACATCATAACAGTTTGAACAAACTCTAGGCAATTAAGTTGGTTTAGAAGTTAAATCGTATGTTTTACCCTCGAGAGTTCATTAACGAAACACCAATTGTATAATATCAAGGCAACAAAATAAAATTAAAATAGTGCTTTTTGTAAAATAAAACGTATTTATAAAAAAATATTATGTTCACTATTGCGTTTACGTTTAAAAGTCTCAATTTTTCCAGTTCTTCTATCACGTTAGTAAATTTCAAGTTCACATGAAAGTAGCAATCGAGTCAAATACACTCGTCTGGAGTTCTGTTTCTATTTCCCAAATATAACTGAATTTATTGTTCGCCAGGACTCCCTAGAGGTTCAAGGTTCGATTCCTGGACGTAACACATTGAAAGGTGGTTATACAATGCAATATGTCATTTTTTCTGGACTGAATCTTGAAACGTAATATTGATCACTGTACAATATTCTACGTAATGAAAAATGTTCAACTTTTTTAATTATTTGTGAAGTTCACCGCGTGGTATATAAAATAAAAACTGTTCGGATTTTTACCGTAGGGAGTTATTTAGATGTAAAATTTCAATTTCAATAACTCCTTAGAGTGTGAAATGCAGCCTTGTCTATGAACATTTGGACATACTGAAATAATTTGATTATGACATGGTAAGGTTTTTACGGGGGAATAGTATGTTGGCAAAATTCATTTTTAGGTATGTTTTTTAATTTAAATATATTTATTTAATATAACTTAGAGTTTTTTTTTATTCAAATTGGCGTATGCACCCTGATAAGAGTACCAATGTTTTGTTTTATGTATCACTGGGTTAAGATAGTGAAATAATGATGATGATCAAAGTAGATTATCTAAATATTATCATTATCTACCTTCATAATTCAGTATTATGTCGTAAATTCGTGTTTTTATTAGTAAAGTATGAAGCGAATTAATAGGGGTGTAGTCGGCATTTAATTTGTAATATAATAAACTTCACAGGAAGCGGTAAGCACCCTGGATATGTAATATGTAATAATACACCCCTGTTACGCCACTAATTTACCCCACGCACGGGAAAATGAGCTGTCGGAAGTTATAAAATAAGTACGTTATTTGTTTTTTCTAAATACCCTCAGGCCATAAAACTCTCATTCACGTCAAAAGTATTTGTTTCCAAAGTAAGATGAATCGGAAAAACGTCAATAGGTTTTTCATTATATTTTTTCCATTCGTTGTGCATTTTTTTTCTTTTTTTCTTTTTTCTTTTTTAACGGTATCTAGATTAGATTTTATCTATTTATTCGTATTTCAAAGACCATCATTTTTAAAACGGTTAATTTTTAATTGTTATATTTGAAACATTAAATATGTGGTCAAACAATTAAATAAATATTTGTGAATATTTGTTCATAACTATTGAGTGACTTTTCTATGTCTACCTGTTTTGAGACGTCCTGGTCTCTTCGTCAGGACACTAATTTTACTAACATGCAAATCTTACTTTACATCTTCATCGTAGTGGTTGGCAACATACACGTTAGGTTATTTAGTATCCTGACAAAGAGACGGGTACATCTTGAAACAGGTAGTCATAAAAAAATAGATAAGTGATTCCTTACAAATATTTACTTATATTAAATAGCTTTTTTTGCTTTTTACATAAATAATTATTAAAGTGTTGCCATGTCCTTGTGTTGCGTTTGTAAGTTATTAGTGTTTATTTTGAAAAATATACCGGGACGTAGTCATGTGGTAAAATGGTAAACTAGCGAATCAAAGGTCCAAAGTTCAAAACTCAATCTATCACAATGTTTTTCCAGTGCGTGTTATTTACGACTTTTAGAAAGTGGCCTGAAAATATAAATATTTAAGTAAATTAATAATGTAAGCCTCGTGATCAAATTGTCAGCGCGTTTTTCTGCCACGTAAGAATTGTAAGAGGTTTCGGATTCAATTTTCAGTTTGGTTGATATGAAATATTGTTAAAAAGATGTTTTCATTTAATAACATTTCGTGGTCTCTGATAACCTTAACCTAATTTAAATAGGTGTTTTTACACTAGAGTATCTCATAGTCCCTGGACTGGTATCTGAAGCATAAGACTGATCATCTTACCTTCATGTAACAGAAATTTTCAAGATACGCTGCGTTTGGTGTACCAATGCAGTGCCATATGCACTATAGGATAAAAAAGAGGAATAATGATTGTGAAATAAGAAACACCCTCTTACAATTTAAAAAAATTAAAGAAGCAGATGTTACCCAGATTACAACACGTCTTGCAGCTATAATACGCACAGGTGTTTTTTTTTCTCTTTTTTTTATGTTTATATATATAGTTCCTTTGTACGTGGGATGTTACTGAACTCCTCCTAAACGGTTTAACCGATTGACGTGCGGTTTTCAGAACAATATAGATATTCGCGCTGTTCGTGGTCGTAGATATTAAAATCTTCAATTTCATATGTAAAAAAGAAGTAAGGAGCATGAATGCTTTATTCATCGATCTACCAGGATTACATTCGAGGAGAATGCATTTAGAAAAATTTGGAAAGATGTAATTTTTGTGTGTAAAAAAGTTCGTTTTTAAATGTTTGCAAACAGCATTATCTTTTTGTAAATCTCAATCAGATTATTTCCTTAATTACGACGCATTTTTTTTACTGGATTTTCGGTAATACTAAAAAAATATTAAATTCAATAAATTTAAAAAAATCGTATTCCTTCATAAGTACACCCCTCTGTTCGTAAGAAGACCGGAGTTTGACGTTCGCAAAAAGAATGCTAAATTAAAAAATAATAATAATAATGTTTTGGAATCCAACCATCAACAAGTACCTAGGTACTACCATAAATTCAATATTTGAATATTTAGAATTTTTAGTTTTGGAATTTAATCACAAAAAAGTACCTAGGTACCAACAAAATGGAAATCATGTTGGGGTTGAGTGGAGGTTCGGACCTTGAACCTCTGATCGGTGATTCCGCAACACTAGCCGCGGGACCACAACCCGATTTGATGGTTAAAGGTTTATTTTCTGATGTTTAATTATAGATGTTTAACACATCGATTCAAATTCCTCAAGCAAAACTTACCCATAAGATTATTTTATCGCGTTGAAAATTACCGACAAGTGCAGCCATTGTGATTTAGCTGCTGGTCAATTACTATTGAACTTTGTTATCTTTTTATAATGAAACCATTCTTTGACACATTTTTTACTCGTTGGTTTACCCTGCGTAAAGATGAAAATTCAAGTTGAACAGACTTCATGATTTTGGTTATACATATATACACACGTATCTGTATTCTTGAACTACCCAGATATAGATCACAAATAAATAAAAGTTTTACAACATGGCCATTTTTTGTTTCCTCAACTCCATTGCGAACAAAGTGATTTACCTAAAATTGTTTATAGCTTTGTTCGTCTAAATACTTCATAAAACTCCTTAAAAATATACGTAAACCCTCCGCGTAAGCGCAGATAAGCTTCTACAATCCCCTGCTCGCGTTTTTAATATGCAGCGCATCGAAGATTTATTTTTTAAATATATTGTTTAGCACAGATTTAGTACCCACCCGCCCGCCACCACTGCGCATTATTCAGGTGTGTAAATCACCAGAGCACTAAACCGGGCTAACAAATTACATACACGCGGCAGTGGCGGCTCGAAGAATTAACATTACCACAACATTTATTTTATTTATCTTTTTACAGCGTACCTACTCGAGCTGATGGAAAATTAGATTAAAGTCAGCATTTTAAATAAAATCGTCGACGTGTCAATTAGTAACACTTTTTGCATATTGAATTAAATTGTATTTTAAATTGTTTTTTTTATGTCTCAAAAGTATTTGTTATGTGAGAAATTATAATAATATGTACTCTTGAATATTACCTTCTCTATTTCTATTTTTCCTTATATGGTTTTAATTTTTTTATTTGTTCTGCTTTTCCACATCCACTCCGTAGTGGAGTATGTGGATGCCTTAAGGAGACTTTATCCGCTAGTCAGCACTCTCACGTCCTCTTACGTCAATCTTAATCAAAATCAAAAATATCATCTTAATTTTATTTCATAATACCGACTTTATATCAACCGTTTTTTTTTCTAGTATTTCTTCTGCTGTATTTATTCAAATGATATTTTGGTGTTTTTTTTCTCTGTTCTTTTTTCAAATTTGTTTTTAAATACGTTTACGTACGTTACAAAAACCATATTCAAGGTAAAAATCACATGAAAATAAAAATAGCAGTACAATTTGAAAGTGAATAAACGGTAAAATTAAATTACCTAGTAATAAGACTAAAAAGAAGTTATCCTCTCTGAACACCCTTTTAGTAACTCAAAAGATGTCGATATCCGAAGAGATTTGGTTGTGTAAAGACACTGTTCTTTCTACTGGGTTAACCATTGGCAAGCTGGTTCTGCAAGCAGGAAGATAAAAAAGCCTAAGCCTCTGATGTCTATTAGAAACAAGTCTAATGTAGAAACATACTCTACATTACACTTGATTGTAATACCATGTACCAATCGAAAAAAAATACATATTCAAATATGCATTCCTTCTTTTCTCCAGACAACTATTTCCAAGCATTTGCAGTATAAAGTCTGATGGGTACAAGAACAGATAGAATTTATACCAACTTATATAAAGATACATCAGAAATTTCTTCTGAACTATCTTCAGCGTAACAAAGCACTTCGACTCGCGGGGCGCCCTGATCAGAGACTCGAGTTTGCTTCGCACCAATGAGTTATAAGGTTAAACTGTTTAATGTATTGTTGAAGCCCTATGGGAATTAAAAAAATTTTTTTTCCTAAATTAAAGTTTCAGTATTTGATCGAATGAACAAAAAAACCTTAACTTGTTTAACATTCCTAATTTTAAAATAACAAATAAACTGCAAGGACGATTTTATTTAACGGAATACATTTTAAGAAAAAGATTTGATAAAGGTACATAGGTTTTGAAAAATGAATTTTGCTGCTCGTTTTATACATAAGAGAATCTCGGATATTTTTTATTTGAAATTAATCATTTTTTAAGGTAATTTATAACACCTGCTCACCACATACCTTACACCGCATGTAAGGCCATAATTCTCCTTGGTGGTGCCCACATTCAAAAAAAAAATCTCGTTGCCGAACGAGAAAAGCTGCTCAAAGGAGCTTTCTGTAATTTGGTAGCTTGAGCATCTTTGCGCTGAAAGAACGTAATCCAGAAGGCAGTATATACACTTCGTTAAATTAACCAAAGAAGGTAGTTGATTCTTCACTGACCGGGATTAAATTAATTGGACATGTTCCATTCGCCGAAATTATTACAAAACTTTTCAAAAGCCTTGAAATTATTTTTGAAAATCACCAAATCTGTTTATCCAACAGGACCTATAACAGGGCTATGGATAGTAACAAGAAGCTTCATTCGGTAATCATGAAGAGTGGAAAGGAGAAAAAACTACAGGAAGCGTTCAAAAGATTGATTAGGATATCTGCAGCAGCACGCAGGGGAGTCAACAATATTAAAAACAAATAATTTGTAATTAAATGTAATATGACCTGATAAAAACTGCGTAGTTACCCTCCTTGAAGGGAATGATTGCCATTACGACTTTCAAGCATCAAGAAAAACATTTGAAGACATTTATTTTATATCCCATTGAGATATTCCTTCAGTTCAGCATTATATAACAAGAAAACATAATTCTTAATCCTAGAAATTTACTATTTATTATTCAAAATTGTATTTTTCAGTACAGTATTTTTCTAAATTGGTATAAAAATATTGTATATTATAATATTCATCCGTAGTTATTATTTAAGTTTCTAGATATTAAAAGGTATGAGAGAATTTATTTTAACGGGTACGTGGAAAAAGATTATTAACCAAACCAATTTCAATGAAACAAATGCTCTGATCTACAATTTCAAAATTCCAAACTAGTTTTTCGATATTTTTATTTTAATTCAATTTATTGTTTTCAGTCAAATAATAAAGCTAAATATGCAATTATTTTATTTCAAATTAAGTCAATGCCTTTGATCTCAAATTGATCCTGGTTGCCATAAAAATAACCAACAAATACCTTTATAAGACGACCGTCTAAGGTAAAACAGCTTTTTAGATGTTGATTTTGTATAATAAGCCAACGGAGTTCTTACGCTCCCATAAAACAAAAATATTGTTTCAGTTATTTAGAAAAGATATTATTTTTAGACCTACCTCAAAGTTGTCAGAAATGTTCTCAAACTCAAGACCGTAAAATTTATTTACTTTAGATTACGTACCTTAAGCATTTAATAATATCTAA
Organism: Micrasema longulum; assembly: GCF_059751315.1. Lineage (NCBI taxonomy): Eukaryota > Metazoa > Arthropoda > Insecta > Trichoptera > Brachycentridae > Micrasema > Micrasema longulum. Next base: position 118,905 of record NW_028278312.1, read on the forward strand.
ATTATTTTTACCTGTAAACGTAATCTCTGATTAAGTGAAATTCTATTTGTAAGCCAAAAAATATTTTTGAGCATCTTTGATATTCGCTTTAAAATTTTGTTTCTTAGAAAAAACAAAACAATATTTTACATTGTCATAATATTTCGAAAAAAATTATGAAGACAACTTCTGTTGTGAAATATTACTATTTTCAAATGTTTGTATTGTTTGACTTTGAAAGGAATGAGGAAATAAGAGAATGGACGCAGCATACTACGATTACAACTCTCATCAGCGGTGGCGATACGAATGGGTGGACCATATACTGCGGATGCCTCTTTAGAGTCTTAACCGTGATTGCCTGCTTTGCAAGGCATCAGGTTATCGACATCCTGAACGTTCACTGCTGACTGTTTGTCAGGTCAGAACTGTGGGATAAAAACCTGCCTTAAGAGGATGCACAGGAAGTGGCAGCCGCTAAAGATACTAAGAATCGTTTTGTGGACTCTATATGCTCCAACCTGATTATTTCAATTTTCCATTTTAATTTCAATTCTATTTATTCACATGAATGTACATTGTACATTCCAAAATAATGTATCCTAATTCATTAATATATAAATGATAATAATTGAAAATCAGTAAATTAGGTATATATAATCAAATAACACAGAAGTATACATAATGTCTTGAGAATCATATTATTTTAAAAAAGTAAGAAAATTTTGTAAAAAAGAAACTCTCGATGGATCGATGTATAGAGATGATCTAAATATTTAGTTTGAAAAGGGGAATCCGTATTGGAAGTAAAACTCCAATTGAAAAAGTACAAATATATTACTAAACTTTATTTTGGGTAATTTTCAACCCATTTAGGCCAGATATATATCCAAATATCATACACAAGAATTCAAAATTTATTTTCGCGCGTAACAACCCAAATTAAAAGCGGAGAGTTTATTTTTTAACTACTAGTATACTTAATAAACCTTAATATATCTATTTTTTCCGCGTATATGGAAAGTCGGCATAACACATAAACGTTTGTTTTTAAGTTTGAAAATTGGCTTTTGGCTGGTTTGTTTGTTTTGGAGGAAATTCCTGTCTTCTTGATATTGATATTCCATGCAAATCATATATATTTAAATAAAAACTTACTTATTTTATTTAATAAACAAATATTCCAAGAAATTAGAACATGTTTCATAAATTGTTTCCATTAATTATCAGTTTGGTGGCTAGTGTTCATTTAAAATGAGCATTTAGTACACACTTAATTTTTTGTTTTGTTTATAAAATTCACAAGAATTAATTCAGGTCTGAAATGTTTGGGGTTAGGTATTTGTCCCTAGTTTATTCATGCTATTTCAACATACGACGTTTATTTTTTTATTTACACACTTGATATACAGCTTACAAACATAAGCATAAGGGTGTGCATATTTTTTTAAGACACTTTTTTCCTACCTGCCTAAACCGTTCAGAAGGGAAAAGTGGTATATTCTAGTATTTTCACTATAAAACGAAACATTGATATACAAATTTATTTTTAAGTAAATTCAAATTGACGTAAGTCTTACGGAATGGAGAAGTTGTATTTTTGTTTTTTTTATTTGTTAATAGACTGTAAAACCATTTTTTTAAACATATTTTTTCAATCGTATTATATTTTTTTAATAAAGAAGTTTGGTGGCTACATTTTATTCATTTGTTAATAGACTATTAAACTACGTTTTTACGTAACACAAGCACTGTGATTCTTCAAAGTTTTGTTTTCTGAAATTACTAATTCTGCGTGTCTCTATTTCTCTTCCGCTTCTTCTCGGACAGTTGTGCCGATTGATCTGTTGACTTACCGTAAGCCAGAAATCTTTCATAACTCTCTAATTATTGATTTATTCATAGTTTCAAGAATCTTCGCCTTACAATTGAGTAAGAAAACATTTTTTACATCCAATTTTCGGTAATTCTGATCTTCCCTATTACTTTGCACGTGACGATACTTCGGCGAATTGTCTTGATTAGTGGGTTAAGTTCCCGGAAACCAGTAATCTTTCACCATACCATATCATTGTATGTTTAGAAAAAATTGTGATGTCATTTAAAACGCATAATTTTTACGAATTTTTTCATACATTTTTGAGAACTTCGCCGTAGGAATAAACCTTTCTTTATTCACATTTAAATTACAATAAAAATGACACTTCTATGTGAATTTTATTTTCATTCCCCTCATTCATTCCTTCCTACTTTTACCGCCTCCGCTCATCACAGTATTATCTTATTGAGTAGATATTTTGCTTTAATTTGTTTCTAAATATATACATATGTTAAATAATAAAATAATCGGGTTGTGGTTCTGTGGCTAGTGTCTCGGACTCACGGACCAAAGGTCCGTGGTTCGAATCTCTCTCCACCACAACTCGATTCCATTTCTAATAATGAGTTATATACAACTCATTGAAAATGGCCCTCAAAATTAAATATTTGGGTAAATCATAAGAACGCATATATTTCTTTTTTCTTAAAAAAAAAAAAATCATAATTAAATATTATAATACACCTCCTGTTCATATAACACCGATTTTCACAAACGATTTGGGTAGATGGGAAAAAATTGTCTTAAGGCAATAAGTCCGCCCTTGTGCATATGTACAAAAACCGTATATGTTCATAAAGTGTTAATGCTTTTATTTTTACCACGTGTAAGAAAATATTTTTTATATCCAATTTCCGTAGCACTGAGCTTTCTTATTGGAATTTGTGCTTCATAATGTAAATTAATTATAGATTTGTATAAATTTTTTAAATATAAATAAATATTTAACTTACAGACCCTTTTTCAAATATTATCTCGCGGTGTAATTTTAAATGAATGCAGATTTTATTTCTCAGATAAAATTTCTATACAGCGGTACATCAAAGGAAGTTCCAAAGATCGCCTGAATAACATCGAAGATTAAGATGTAAATATAATGGACAGAAATAATACGCTTCGAATAGTGCTCGTCGATTTAAAAAAAAATCTTGTTGGTTTTAATTTATTTTAAACAATACAACTGCTGATTTTATCTCAATATTCAAACTTCCATCTATAAAATGAAATCAGATAACAGTGCAATTTAATTCAGTCTTTCTTTTATAACAATCCGTAATGTCGTTGCATTTTTTTTACCAATCTCTCATCACTGGATTAAAAATAAATGTTTTTATTGATTTACTAATTTATCAAACTGCTTACATAAGTTTTCACCAAGCCAATATCTGTAGCTTGTTGGTAGAAATTAATATTTATCTATTTATTTATTTGACGGACTTATGCAGTCCATTCTAACGATGGTAAATACAATTTCTTGTAATAAATACAGGCACTAATAAAATAAAATACAACAAAATAAAATTAAAGCTTGGACAAAAAAAATAAAAATTACTACCTCAAGACAAGATCCGGTCTATCTTAGTGAATTTGTTAATCTATAAAGACACCAAAAAAGTCCAGAACATGTCTCGAGTTTACAATACGGCACAATCGGTACATTGGTGCATGTAAGCCATAGTTTGCGCTGTGTTGATCGAGAAACAGCACATTATTATTTCGCAACAGGCGGATTTGAACATTGAATGCCACTCGTTCCAGTAGCGATGGCACATCAATTAAGCCATTCAGCAAATTAAACATAAATATGGAGTCAATGTTATTTCTACGTTTTTGTACACTTGAGTTTTTTTACATTGACTCCGTTTCTTCGTAAATTTAGTACTGATAATAAATTATAATAATATTACTTAAATTACAAAAAATACGAATTTACATAAATAATTAACAGCAGGATACATCAGTTATAAACAAACAAATCGTCATGATCCTAGAACAACGACGCATGTGATTTTATTCAACTTTATTTTTATTTATTTAACTTTTTGTACATAATGTTATTTGTACATTGGCGTGCTTATTGCCAAATGGCAATTTCTTCCAACCAACCAATAAAATAAAAGTTTTATTTTTATAATTCAAGTTACAGAACATATTCAGTAGAAAAAAAAGATTAAAAAGTTATATTAAAAATTATTAGATAAAATTAAAAAAATAGAAATAAATGTGTTTGTTTGTAAATTACCTTAAATCAAAACTATTACTCAATGGGAAAAAGGAAAAAAGAGGAAAGAGGAAAATTTACAAGAGAGTGGTTTTGTAGACTTATCATACTTAATTGAAAACATATGCTGTATTCTTCATTGGACTAAACTAATTTCACTTTTCCACGTAAATGCAAAAGTAATTACGCACAGAATTCATTCATTCGATGTGCCTGTTCATACTTTAATAACTATTGCTACGAAAAATACATCTTTAGTTTAAACGTCTATGCATATAAAATATTTATACATTCCATTAAAAAATATATCTAGAGTGTTTCATTTAGCTCATAACTCGTGTTTTTATTTTGTGTGAGTTGATATGTAAGTATTTTGCAATAACTTGTTCATCATCATTCCCTTTCCGCACCTGATAGTGCATAAGGTACTGTAGCGGTACAGAAATCGCAGTGCATCTTGATCATTTTTGTACATGAAGGTAAGCTGATCAGTCTTACGCTTCAGATACCAGTCCAGGGAATATGAAATATTCTTGTTTGAAAACACCCTTTTAAATGAATATTTCAGACCAACCATTTAGAGAATCGAACCCGAGACCTCTAGCTCTGTAGGCAAACGTTTGCCTGGTCATTTCACCACAAGGCCGACTTATAACTTGATCGGTAAGTTTATTTTTAATTTGCAATTACTGTTTTTTCCACGGCCTCGTGGTGTAATGGTCACCGCGTTTGCCTACCATGCAAGAGGACTTAGGTTTGATTCCCAACATGGTTAAAATTAAATATTTATTTAAAAAGTGATTTTACACTAGAATATTTTATGGTCCTCAGACTGGTGTCAGAAGCGTAAGACTGATGACGTATCTTCATGTAGCAAAAATTTTTCGAAATTCATTGCGATTGGTGTACCAATACAGTGCCCTATGCACAATCAGGTGCGGAAAGGGAATGATGATGATGATGACGATGACTTTTTTCTTTGGTAAAACTATGTTATCAAAGGATAAATAAAGAAAATATTCTAAATATTGATAATGACAATTTTACGGAATTAAATACGTCAAATTACAATATGTATGAATTTATGGTCAAAAAATATTTTTCATTCTGTGAGAAATCAATTTATTACTTTGAATGAGTAAAACTATCACTTATTTTTCATGTTGAAATATGACTCGCAGAAAACTAACGGTCCTGTCATCAATCTTACGTAGCGATAATATTCTAAATTGCATTGGAGCGTACTCACAAAGGACTGCTATAAAGGACCAGTCAAGATCCATCCTTTGTGATGCCTTAGAAAAATATTCACCAACCTTGAGGTAGAGAAATGAAGGAAAAATATAAAATTTTGCCATAGTATCCATAGAAGTTTACCTTCTGTCACTCTTTCAGGAAACTCCTGAAAATGTCGTGAAAGATATTTCAGCATAGTGCAAAAGTTACAAGTAGTTTGTAAAGCGCTGGGGTATTTCAACTACCCGTTATTCTTGATATGTTGAATGTAGGAATTCAATATCATGTTTTTGGCTCCATTTCTGAGAGTTTTGTATTTTTTATTAATAAATTCTATTTTTTAGCATTTACGCTAGTTAGAAGTGGCTTCGAACGGTGGAATTTTGCTCAATGTGCAATTTTACTAAAAAATATTAAACAATTTTTGGTTTAGTGCATTGAAAAAAACAATTAATTTAAAATCATCTTTAATTTATTTTTTTCCCATAATTTTTTTGAATTGATTTTATGGAAAACATTTTTTGTAGTTAGTGAAAACACTCGCAGCTAGAAAGACAAGCTCATGTTTTATTCGGAATCAGTTTAAATAATAATATTATAAATATTTACTTAAATAATTTTTCACTGTGTTATTGTTTACTTAAATCCAACTAAAAGCTCTTACCGTATAATAAAATGACAAGTAAATACAATTGTTTTAAATATTTAATGCAGTGTTTGTTTGTTTTTACTTCGTTTTGTTGACAAAGCATACGAAAAAATATAATTTAACGTGGTAGAATAATATTTTGTTTCACATTTTGCTAGAGATTCAAGGTAAAATTTGTAGGAATATTAGTATTAATGACATTTTCACTTACTAAACAAATTTCATCACTACAAAAGTTTTTAGTTCAACAAATTTTTAGCTCTTATTATTTATTTGAACAGTAATTTACCTAAAAGGTTTTAATAATATAAGTAAACACACATTGACTATTGCTTTTTTACTTATTTATCATTTTCAACATAAGTTGTGATATCAAATTGCGGTGGTGACCTAAAGCGCATAATATTTTCAAGGAAAAAACTGTCCACCTTTACTTTACTATAACGTACCAAAGTATTTCAATTTGAATATCAAATCCAGAAACCCTGTGTCTAAAGCAAAATTTCAGCTGATATGTAATATGTTTGCATTTACTTTATTTTTCAATAAGAGTGACACATAACCCTTTGAAAAACTATAACACATCACATTAATAATGAAGTAATTTGAAGAAAAAAAACATTTTGTTCAATCACCAATGTGAACCTAGGTCAAGCTCAGTCATGGACACAGAATTTGAACTTCTTTAGAAGCAGAACAACGGAATTGTAGGTACCAAAGCTGTTGAACAAGCTTCCATACGAGGTTCTAGGAAAGGGTTCTACGTGTCGAGAAAAGAAGCATACGAGTTAAAGACCTATTTATTAAAAAACAAAATTTAAAAGTGAAAAAAAAAAATACTGTTATTTCTTAAGACATACCTCAGTGCGTGAAGGCACTGTGTTGCTAATTTTTAGAAATTTTGAGACAAACATATGCATAAGGGTTGGCATATTGCCAAAAATAAATTTTCGTCAACCTATTTAAACTGTTCAATTTGCGAAAATTAGTAGTTTGTAGTAGGTACAAGAAGTTTTTTTAGAAATGAATATATCTACAATATATTATTTAAAAGGGAGTGGTTAAAGAGAGAAGAGAAAGAAAAGAAAAGAATCATACGTAAATAATAAAAGGCGTCTCTAACTTTGGTCAGCAGATAATTCTATATTCGAACACTTACAGCGAAAGATGATGCAAGATAATTAGAGCGGTAAACAGTTCTCTCGTTTCTAGAACGAAGAGATAGCTCATGCTATGATAAAGGTTGGAAGAGCTCTCTTAGATTAACAGGTGAAATAGAATTATTTCAAGTTCTCTGAAGAAGTGAAATAATGTGAATATTATGTAAAGATTTTTCATAGAGCTCTTTATTTAAAGCCAAAAACGGCATAAAAAAATTGCAGAAAACCAATTTTGAGAGCAAATAAAGGTGCTATTTTATCAATTACTGTTTTGGTGTTTAAAAAATTAACCCCAAATATCTCTGTTTTTTTTTCATATCACAGAACACTTGTATCTACTCATGTCTTTAATTCGTTGTTGTCCTTTAAATTTAAGTACTGTTTTTTTTTAATGTTATAATTTTTATTGTTCTTTTCATTTGTATTAGAAACTTTAACTCATTTTTAGTTTGGTTAGATTATGGTTTTTTTCACTTGTTTATCATTTAAATGCATAATTGGTGCATATAGATTATTAATGTCCATGCATAAAAACTTAAGACTTGTCATTGACGGGTTCAATCAATCACTTTTGGCTTCAAAAAATACCGTTTCATCTTTATTTTCTTCATGTTTCGTATATTTTTTCATGCGCTGATTTTCGGGGAACAAAAAACTGAAAACCTTATTGACGTGGGTAAAATTAAACTTAATTTTTCCATTTTCTAGGAAACCTTTGAGATAGTAAACCGAAGAGGAAGATTTAGTTTATTTTTAGAAAACAAAATACCAGGACGCACGCTAAAAATAGAGGCGATTCCCTGTAAAATCTACTAATTTAGAAACAAACTGGTATTTATTGAAGGAGTTCTCGGGTGAAGGTCGGTGGGGATCGGGTTTGATTTCCTGTCTGATCACAAATTTATCATGTTTTACCTACAATAGAAAAAATATTGAAATTGCTATAATTTTGTATTTTTTCATTTTTACACCTGTTAAAATATATTTTATGTTTGCTTGCTAGAAAACTTGTCCAAGAAAGAAAAACAAGCAGTAAGGCCAGATACTGATTTATTAATACGTAAACAGAGTCTCAAATTGAAAAAATAATAAATAAAGTGTTCTTAATGCTGCTGAAATGCGATCTTTGAGGCCATTTTTTTATTAAACCATCGTTTTGGTTCGCAAATGTCGAAATCTATACAGTATTCAACACTAAGACAAGCATTATCGACAAAAAAAAATTAAAAGTGCCACTTTGATTTGGACAAGTTCCGTAAATAGACAGCAAAAGAATGGCTTGTAAAATTTTAGCTGCAAGTATTGAGGAGTGCAGAAAACGCAAAAGACTAAAAAAGATCATAGCATTATCAAATTCAACAAATACTTGAAGTTGAACATGTCAAAAGTCAAAATATCGGCGTGCGTGCATGAGGTCAATATGCTAAAAATGCAAGAACATAGTCAAATGCAACCTAGCTGTATCACCTATCAACTGGAAGGCGAGTCATGTGCAAATCAATTTCTTAGAACAGACATTTGCTCATATAGGAACCGATTGCAACATTGGGTATACTTATATTTCTGGTTTGCCGACCCTTTATATACTGAGCCTGCTCATAATACAAGCAGCATTTGTCAGTGTTTTTTGTGCCATTTTATAAAATATGAAATGGATCTTTAAATCAAAAAAATATAAGATATGCAATACCTGTCAAGAGAGGATGCTGTCAAAACTTTATAAAAGAAGATCACAAGAGAGATGGCTCTTTTTCCCACGCCAACGGACCTCCCGCCGAATGGTGACGTTCTGTTTTTTAAAGTTCTTGAATATAAATTATACTTACCATTGTGAACTCAGTGAAAAGTGATATCATGTAAATAATTGGCATCGCGTTTAATTGTCATCTTTCAAAAATTTAATAACTTCGTATCCCAACAACTGGGTAGAGTCGCTCCGAGGAAAAAATAAAGCCTTTTTGTTTTTTTAACCACAAAAAATACAACCCAGCGTTTTCCTATTTTCTAAACATGCATTTATCGAACGTAAATCATGGCAGCTAATGCTTTTCACATTTGATCAAGGAGACAGCGCGCTGACGGATTTTTGCCAATCCTTCGTTGGTCGTGCTTATTTTTCGGTCCGCTTTTCATCTCGTACAGAGGACGGAATCACGAAACACAAATAGAGCGCTAATCCAACACGTTCCGGTGATGTGACGGGTTAAACATACTTTCAGGCACGTTTCAAAAGCCCCTTGACTATTGAAAAATAGACAAAACCATCTTTAAAAGAGACAAAAAATTGGTATTTATCACTCTATAGTTTATTTTTAGCTTCTAGTACTTTCTTAACAATAAAAACTATGTTTTTTTAACAATATTTTAGGCATATGTATCTTCAAATGTCTTAAGAAAAACACTAGACTTTATATAAACAAAACCAGCAGCAGAAAAAAAAACATTAACCCTTTGACCACTGAACATACAGTAATAGTTTCGATTTAAGGTAATTTATTAAGTTTATTTCTATTTTTATATATCTTTAGCTTTTTAATCTTTTTTTCTATTGAATATGTTCTATTACTTGAATTATAAAAAAAAAACTTTTATTTTATGGGTTGGTTGGAAGAAATTGCCATTTGGCAATAAGCCCGCCAATGTACAAATAACATTATGTACAAAAAAAAAAAAAAAATATACATAGATTTTGTAGATTTTTTGAACTTTTTTTAAGGAATATTTTGTTTTTCAAATTAAAACGATTTTCTTTTTTATTTTGAACTCTATACACAAAAAAATACTGTTACAAATTTTAACCATCAGGGAATTGAAGTACAAACGAGTTGTTATTTTTTCAGTATTAAATTTTGAAAACTCACAATCAAACAAAAAATGTATTTTTTTTTAATAACAGAACTTACTAGCTATTATCATAATTATAGTATTGAAGTTCGTAAAGGAGTAGTAACTTTACACAACTAACGGGAGACATTTCTACGCAAAACTGATCCCATTGGTATTTTTTAGGAATTTATTACTTTGAAATGGCCGAAACTACTCAAAAACGTCCAAATACATCAAATGGATTCTCATTTAAGAGGTATATGAGTTATTTTACACCAGGAAAAAATTGTAAGGTCAAGTTTTTTTAAATAAAATATAATAATTTATTCTAATACTTCAGTTAGTTTGCATTTTTTTACTACAGTTTGACCTAAATTGTTCGGCTTTAGGTAAAGTTATATCTTAATAGATGCCTCTTTTGTAGACGTATTTTTACTTAATTTAAAAGATTTACGACTTCTGTGCCCGGACAGATAAATAATCCATTTCTGAAATTGAGTGGCGGTAAATCTGGCGCGTTAGTCAACCATTCGTGAGGTCTAAGGTTCAATCTCTTGCAGGGTAGTCAAAATATTCATATAAATCAATATATGCTTCTATATTGTTAAATATTAATGTCCGTGGACTGGAACCAGAAGCATAAAATGTGTCACTTTTACTTCTATTTAAGAAAAATAATCCAAATATGCGGCGATCGGAGCACCAATTTAATGACCAATGTAACATTGAGTGTAAAAATGGATAAAGAAATCAAAACTTCACAATTTTTCATTAATCGATATCGGCCTAGAGCACTGATTACTAAAAACGCCGAGTTACTGGAAATCACTCATGATGACGCATTTAAACGGCAAAATGTTTGTTTTATTGTATATATAACATATATTTATGTTATACTGTCGTATATACTACATTTGTGCATATACTTAATTGAATTTCTAACATAAACAAAAACTACACTACGAAAAAATAAAACTTACAAATCAGTACTACTGTCGTTTTGTCTCCAATTAACGCTCAAAATTACCAAGCTACCCGTTTGGTAGCTGCTTGCGTGAAAACGCTGGATTACTGGCCGGGCCAAATAAGTAAAATGCCAGATTGTTTTTATGTTTTACATTTTTATATTTTTTTTAAATAAACGGCACTTAGTGCCTTTTAGTTCCGCATACAATAATATATCTATGTACATGTTAGTAAAATTAGAAGTAAAATATATTATAAAAACAAATTGATACTCTACAGTTATTTTCTAATTTTTTTTTTTTTTTTTTTTTAGATGTCTTAAAACATAACAAAATAAAAATTATATAAACAGTTTTAAAATATTTGTGAAAAAAAACTGGCTATTGAAATACTTTGACCCTGTAAAAGAAACTATAAAAAAAATAAAATTATACAGTTTTGAATGACACTAAACGATTTAAAGAATAAACACATGCATTCAATTTTTTGCAACTACTGCTTTGGGAAATAGTACATATAAAAAAACTATAAACTGATGAAAAAATAAATCGACAAGAATATATAACTTGTACCTTGTAAAAAAAAGAAACATTATGACAATTTTAAAAAATTCCAATGATAAAAAAATGCTATCATTAGGTACTAGTTTTTCCTACCTATAAAATACAGAAGAGGGGCCACCTTGTATGTATTAAACTTTACATAAAATGAGTCACCAGTCTTGGTACTTATTGCATAGAATATGAAGTCAATTGATAATATTATTTTTGCCATATGAAGTCGACGTAATGTTGCCACAGTATTATAGAGTGAATAAAAGTACTGTTTTTCAGGAATGTAAGCACTCTATTGGTCAAATTGTTTGAATAAATAATAAATTATGACACGTAAATTTCAATGACTTAAAGTGTTACAAGCCATTTTTTTCACCCGAGCTTATAATAAAGTTTATTTTCTGGCCTACATCATAAAAGGTGAAAATTCAAAAATAACTTAGACGTAGTTGTCTCGTCCCTTGAGATCTAACTGTTTCGAATATTCATTAATCTTGACCTTTAGCAAAAATAGTTGTCCAGGGAAAATAAGTAAGGGATTTATATTTAATTAAGGCTATTTTAAGATTTGTACAGAAAATATGTACCAAGAATAAATACAAAACCGAAAATTCGTAGCTTCGTTCCATTTATTTTTTATAAAATATTGAAAACTGTATGTTTAAAAAGTAGGTTAAAAAGTAGATTATTATAGCAGTGAGTTTTTCTTAAAGGTTCTTTTTTAAAAGAGTTCATAACTCAAATATTTAAATTTTCAGACCATTTCCAAAAAGTCGCAAATAACTTGTGCTGGAGAAATGGAAATTGAGTTGTAGTAAAATGAAATTCGAATCTCGGACCTTTGGTCTTTGAGTCCACAATACTACCAAGGGACCACAACCCGGTTTTGAAATTGAAATTATACAGTAAGATGAATCTCACTCTCATAAATAAAGGTATCAGCTCTTTAACTTGGAAGTGAAGAAAAGTGGGTTGTCAAACAATAAATACATAAACAAATTAATTCATTATATTTTATGCTTAATTTTTTGTTATTATTGGTATGTTTTCTAATTTATTATTTATGTTGCATTATTTTAATATGTCTGCCTTGTGGTGTAATGGTCAGCGTGTTTGCATACAGTGCAAGAAGTCTAGGGTTCGACTCCCGGCATGGTTATGAAATAACTATCGAAAAAGGTGTTTTTACACTACAATATTTCATAGTCCCTGGACTGATACCTGAAGCGTAAGACTGATCATCTTACCTTCATGTAACATGTTCGTTCGATTGGTGTACCAGTGCAGTGCCCTATACAGCATTAAGTTTGGAAATGGAATGATGATGATCTAATATTGTTTTAGTTGATTTAAATTGTTTAAAAATTATTTGATGAAAACCACATATTACAAAATGGTTCCCTTATTAGCAAAGGAAACGCCTAGCTAGTCGGGACCTGAAAAAATAACATTATAAAAGGATGGTATAAGTAAAACTATATTTAAACCAGTCTTGAAAATGCCATGAAAGCGATGAAACCAGTAACTGGTTATTCCTAATTTTTGGATGTTAGTATTATTAGAGAATTTTCTGTAATAAATATAAGTATTTTATTAAATAAATGGTATATTTTCAATTTTTCATTCTATTATCTAGTTTTAAAAATTTGTATTTTCTGTTGTTAAATATCTGTGAATCTTAACACTAAAATTCCTACCCCAGTCAACCCTTCTGAAGACTGTCTATCACATTATGCCCTGGGGTGTGAACCACCCCACGAATTGAAACGTAGAGAATACCCCTGCCAACGTGACCTCAATACCGATTAAGCGTAAAAGTATTTCTCGGCCCGACACGTGGATGTACCTCGAGGGTTAATATAGGTAAGGTACATTTATAGGTATATTGATTCCAATGAAAATCTGCAACCGTATCACAAAAAGACGATAGTGTATTTACCGTTGTTTGTTGATTCAGATGATATCAAAAAAGTTCGTATAAAATTTTAAATAACTTTTAAAACAATTTTATTTCATTTTATTGAAATACACGGCACTCGGTGCCTTTTACATATAAGTTTCAAATGCAGTTAAATATACATACATGTAAGTATTATTATAAGTAATACAGAGCATGTAAAACAATATTATGACTAAGAAGTTAAGAAATTCTAAAAAAGATAAACTTAAAAAAATAAAATATATAACCAGTTAAAAATTTATCGATAAAAAATGATAATTTGGTTTTAGAAATACTTTAAACCAGTAAAAAAAAAAATAAGAAAACGATTTTTAAAAACGCTAAACGATAAAAAATATAAATATATTTATTATTATTTAAAACTAATACTCAGGTAAATAGTATATATTTATGTATTAAAATATATAATGATGAAAAAAAAATGATAAAGAGAAATTAATATTTTGTACTTGAAAATAAAATCAAAAAAAGAAACAAAAAATGAAAAAAAACACTAATAAAGAAGTTTAAACAATTTTTAGCAATGGTAACATATGTTACCTAGAACTATCACCCGTGAAATACTGGAGAAGAGCCATTCCATAGGTACCAAATTTTATGTGCAATGAGTCACCAACGTCTTGGTACTCATTGCCTTGAGTATGAAGTCTATCGATGACCGCATTTTTACCATACGATGTCAAAGTATTGTTGCCACAGTATTGGTAGATTGGCCAAGTTTTCCTTTTTGGTACATTAAAATGAATTAGTGATAAACTTGATTGGTGTCAAACATAACAATTACATTATTTTCGATTGAAGAACATCAGCAAATCATTTCAGTCATTTTTGGTAACAATTTCTATTCATTAATTGTGCAATTACTGAATTTCAACAAAATAAGGCATTTTAAGCAAATTAGGTTTGAAAACCAAAAGGACTCGCGTTAAAAATATTATTTAAATAAATGATATTTATATACACACGACACACAAGAATCAAGACTCGATTTATTAATGATATAAAGATAAGGAATAAAACCTTTGAATTGTATTATTGTCTATTGATTTGAATGATTCTATTTTTTAAATGTAACTTGATGTTTATGCCTTTTTTGAAATGCTATCTTTTTTGGAATAATATAAATTATTATTTGTGCTTTATTTTTCCGAATTGTTATTCTGTTTCATTACATGTCATGTAATTGAAATTCAATTTATTTTGCTATGTATTTTTAAACCTTGTTCATTGTTATGGCTTGACACGGGTACATTCAAACCCATAATATCTTTATAAATATGTAAACAAGTATAATTTTTTATTAAAAAATAAATAAATGTCTCTCAACTAGTAAAATAGAGTTACCAAGTTTTTCAAGAAACGCTACGAAATATTGTTAAATAAATATATTAACAAATTACTACAGGGATGGAGAATACCATAAAGAAGGCAATATGGACGTATAGGCATTTACAGGGCTTTTGACCTGTCTTTGGCTGGTTTAAGTGGCTACTTTGCACACTGCGTAACATTCACAATTTTTTGTCTGAACATCCACATCTCTTAAGCTCTTCCATCTGTTGACTTTTGTATACAATATCTAAAATACTGGAATCGGTGTAGTCGGTAAATTTTATAACGTTTTTTTGTAATCAAGATCTTGATTGGGTTAACCTCCTTATGCTGGGTCAATTTAATATATTGTTAAACTTGGATTGAAATTCAGAGTTATAATATTTTGGTGCTAATAATATAGAAAACGGTATAACTTAACTATTTCAGTAGTCAATTTTTTGACCTTTTGTTAGAAAAGGGGAAAATATTTACAATATTAGAATATCACTGATTTCCCAACTTGGTGTAGTGGAAAACGCATTGGGCTTATTGGCCACCGAGCAATAAATCCCAGGATCAATATTTCCAACAGGGTTAGTACGACATGTTATTTGCGTCCATTGTTCATTATGTAAGCGCAGTCAAAAGTAAAATGTATGCTGGCCATATTGCCAGCAACTGAAAGAGAAGACATGTACCCAAACATTGCATGAAATAAAGAACACGTCAGCAGGGGGCGCTGTCACAATTTTAAAAAATACGATCACAAGAAAAATTGCTTTCGTTTCCTAGCCGACAACCTCCAAACGAATACGTGGCTAAATTGAGATTTATGTACCTACTCATATAAAGTCAAATTATTTAAGCGAAGTTTGTTCTTATGATTTAAAAAATACAAATTGAACTGGAAAGTCATGAAAGAAAAACTTTAATTTAGAATTTTATTAAGAACTAAAGGCGTTTTATATCACGATTTTTGTAAATACTTGGTTTAATAAGACCCTCAATGATATAAAAATAAAAAAAAGTACTTTTGATGGTTTTTCTATGAATAAATGTTGATTTTTTTTACTTTTCCCTTACTGTGAAAAAAACACACGCGCGATCTAATGCTGTGTACTCATTACACATGCAAAAATTAGAGATTCAAAATAGAAAAAATGGAATATTCGTAGGCAATTGCTTCAATTATTTAGTTAAGTCAAAAGTAATAGTATTTTTATTAAAATTGTTAAAACCATGAAATAAACATCATCTCTTGCTCGCAAAGCGAACAAAAACACCACTCCTAAAGAAATTCAGATAGCTACTAAATGGCATCCGGCAAAAGTACTGACAACTTTGTTATTCGCGCGTGTGACGCATGAAATTGTTTTTCTGTTCTCAAATATATCTATAGTATCAAGAATGCGACGTAAATAGTGTCTGTGATAATTGTATATTCGGTCATTTTTTACATCATACGCCACGACATGCAACACATAGGTAAACATTTAATTGTATTTGTGATTTATCTGCGACTTCTGATAAAATACTTTTTCTTTTTCTAATAACTTTTCATTTTTCCATTAAAAGATGTTTTACTCGATACGTTTATATATATCGGAGGAATACCGAAAACCTTAACCCAGAATTTATTATATATACCGGAATATTAAAATTATTATAAAAATTTACAAACACAAGCTACACGTCACCGGAAAGGGAGAGTTAAGAAGAATATATTGGTTCTTGATTTATTATTTTTGTTAAATAAATAAAATAATCCGTAAATAAATTTCAAATTGAAAATAAATAATTCAACAGTACATTTTAAGAAACATGTTAATGCCTTGCTTAAAAAAGCTCATGAGTTTCAAAGAGCTGTAAATTAAAAAAAAAAAAAGAATTATTAATAAACATTAGTTTCTTTTGCATTCTTAATAAATATATGAGTCTTGAAAATATCTAGTTTTGAGTCTCATCACGTCTTCAAGGTCTGTATCCATTTAGCGCTCGTAAATATTCACCCCCTGCTCCTAAAGCATCTGCCCTTCTTCCAGCCACCCTTAATCCAGAGTGTCACCGTGCTATAGGCTCCATTGAAAGGGATTAGATAGAACGACCAGTGATTGCTGAATTTATAGATTAGCTGACCCTTTTACAGCATAAATAGTACGCGTGGGAGTTAGAGGGCATAAAAACAAAGGCTAAAACGAATTTCACAAAACTTTTTAGTATTATTTTCGACAAATAAATAAAAGGAATCATCATAAAAGGATTCTTGTTTGCGGTAAAAGGCAACAAGGCTCAAATGGGGACGTTTATTTTGGTAGACAATATCCTCAATGGATATGGAAAATCATATTTTGGGAAAGTTTTGGGATTCTTATATACATATTTTTAAGAATTATAAAATCCTCATATGAAAGTTTTTAATAAAAAATATTGAAACTTTAACTATTAAAATAATTAAATTTGGTAGACGTAGGTACGTATGTGAGAGAATTGTTGTTTGTAAATATTATCTTTGACGATTGAATGTCTTTTTTTTAGACTTGTTCTTACTCATATTACTTATTTTATTACAAGCAAAAGCAAACAAACCATCACGCCCTTTTCTCGTAAGGGTAGGCAGAAAGAGTAGAACGTCACATCAGTCTCTTTGCATACAGACCTCGCTTTCTCTACATTCATACGTCTTATCGTACTCGCACGCCAATCATTCCGACTTTTGAAATATCCATCTTCTAGTATTTGTTGGATTTGATCGTGCCACGTCTTTCTCGTGCTTGTTTTTTTTGCTTTCATCAAAATTCGCATCGCAAATCCGTTTGGCCGTTTTTTTGCTGCTCTACATGTCTAAACCAACGCAGAACTCCATTCTTGATTTTGTCAATAATGCACGGATATTTGTGCACCTCATACATCTTTTACCCACACATTCGTATGAGAGATCGCATTTTGACAGCATTCATCTTACTTTCATATTTTTTTTTTCAATTCCATAGTTTGATCCCATACTCAAGGGTCGGCACCAGAACTCCATTCTGACTTGCTAGTTTTGCCTCCTGCGATGAACATTTCTTTGCCAAGGTAGATTAAAGTAAAAAACTTTGTTCCAAAAACGGAAAAAAATTCTAATGTATGAAGCCTATGTAAAAACTAAAATATGTTATACGCAACTACTATGGGGAACAGGATATCAAAATGACATAAACAGACTAAAAAGACAACAAAATAAAATATTAAAGTTAGTATATGACCTTTCCTATCTAACTGCAACTAGAGAACTTTTTAAACAAACTAAGCAATTAAATATAACTGAACTCTATCAACTAGAATCATTAAAATTTACCCATAAATTAGCCACTAATGTAGTTGTAGACGAAAAACTAAAACTTGTAAACAATTGTAGTCAACGTGGACATAATACGAGAATATCAGAAAAATTTCATACACAACTTTCTAAAACAAGACAAAGACAATCGAGACTAATAAACCAGGTACTGAAATTATACAATAAACTACCAGACAAAACTGAACAAAAGACCCAGACAAACTTTTTAAAAGAAGTTAAAAATATTATTTCGAACAACAGAGTATGAATAAAAAATGTTTGTATTATTTTCGTCAAATGAATGTAATAATCCGTAAGGGTCAATAGATAAATTTTCAAATAAAAAAATAATAATAAAGTACAAACAGAACATACAAGCCAATGCTCATCATAATCTCAGAATTATCCAACACACTGCGCAATAATCGATAAAAATGTGTAGTAAAATACACATTCCTTCTAGTCTCTAAACCGTTGTAGCAAAGCATACCCTGGAGAAACTCGGTCGGGCAGAGCCAAGGATAATACCCGCACTTTCTCGTGTAGAGATATTTCAGAAACTTCTTTTAGATTTTCTCTATCATAAGAGAGTTCTTTAGTTCATGTGGCCCCCAAATCATCGAGCCACTATCGAGTCTACTTCGCACCAAGGAGTTGTAAAGAGTTCTCAGTGTGCGGGTATTTTCAAAAACCCTGGCAGTTCGCAGAACAAATCCGAACATCTTCAATGCAATTAAAGAAGTTCTCTAGCATTTGTAAAACTCTTCAGAAGTAGCCGGCCTCTTGACAGTCTTCGACGGTCCTTACGTTCGACTAGAAGAGTATTCGACATTCTGTGTCCTTCTTTGGTTTGTTTTACCAATATCCTGTACTATCTTGACCATGTAAGATACTACCTCTCTGAATGAATTCTTTATGAAGTTTCACCGATCTGATGTCAAATAGGTCCTAGCCCAAACTTCTGCATCGCGCCTTCAGCTGTTGTCTCTGAAAGCTCAAAAACGGACAATGCATTAACAGGTGAGATACGTATTTTACTGTTTAAGTTTAAAAAAATGATATTGATATGCGAAACTGAACAAAGACTCAAGTTTTTATGAACAGTTTCGGGAAAGGGGTGGATGCTATCATTGTTTGTACTAATATCAAAGAAGATAATCTTTATTTTATGACTAAATTAGGTGTTACCTGTTTTGATACTCTTACCCCCGAGAAGAACAGTCGTACAGATTTTCAGATTATTTTTAATGCATAAAATAGCACTATGTTTTTGTATGCTTTTGGTGCAAATAGCAGCTTCATAAATAGTAATAAATATTTCACTTTGTTATAAATTAACAAAAGAAACAATGTTCTGGACACTGAAAGCGTTTAATTTGAATTTACAAAAAAAAATGACACTCTTACCCCACTTGATCTAATTAAAAAAGAACAGGTAATATACTAGTATTTATAAATAAATAAATTGTCAGTGAAAAGGATGTTTAAGAAAATGAAGATACGAGTGAATTTAAGAAAGATATCTGATTTTATTTTGGAAATATTCCACCATTTGCTATCGCGCAATATTCATAAAAAGTAAAACAAAATAATTGAACATGGGTTGAATACTTGATTGTTGAAAATCTTCACTTAAATAAATTAATGAAATCATTATTTTTAAATGTACATGATCAATACACAACGTTGCATAGTTAAAAGCGTGTCTTATAAAAAAGCAGGAAACATTCTGCCTGCAAATTGTTTGTAAATATTTAATTTCCAATTCTTCCACCGAAACCCCTTATCGAAAATTCCAATGTTCAGATTCACTCAAGGCTGCATTGCTTGCAATATTGACGCGAAGCCAAAGGTATAAAAGCATTCTTGCCAATCTGGTCCAGATGCTCTAGAACAAGTTAATCTCTGTCAACAGTATGAATTTTATTCCTCAAACTGACAAAAATTTAAAGAAATGGAAAACCTATTTTGTTTCAAATCGAAGTTGAATTTTCCTAAAAGGTCAATCACATATAAAATACAAAATAACATTCAGTTGAAAATGCGTGTAATATTATTTAATATTATATTATACGTCTGTGTTCGAGTGGATCGGCTGTGTGAAAAAGAACCAGAACCCAAGACGAGTGCATTTTACTCGACAGCTGATCTGAAATATTTATTTTTAAGGTGGTTTATAGTGCAATATTTAATTGTCGCTTGACTGGCACCTGAAGCGCAATACTGATCACGTTGTCTTTATGTAACAGATGATTGAGATACGATTCATCAATTGCATTAATCGAGTTCCCTATGTAGCATCAGCAGATAAGAATTTGGTGATGTTGATATTATTTTTTAAAATTTATTTATCAATACTTTTACAATGAATGTATTCTTTTTTCATACCGAAAAATGCTCTTTTTCAGACCAAGGCCGCGATTACAAATTCTATCTTCATTGGTACATATTGAAACGGTATAAGGTAAAATCTCTAAGTAATAATGCGCCAAGCTATAGAGGAGCCCAAACGTAGGAAAACAATTCTATGACTATTGGGTATTAAGTAAACTACAGTTTGCAGCAAAATAATGGGCCGTACTCGGGTCAAGAATTGCCAAATGGATATTAATTTGCAGTGTAAATATTTTAAATATGTACCCGTGTACTTATTATTGCAGGGTTATTTCAATTTATTTTTCTATAATTCGCCTATTTCTATTTTATTTAACTGAAAATGCACGTGTGTGTTTATTTTTTTTTCAATTTATTCACAATTTACTTATGTTACATTTATTGAGACATAAATTCCAACTCCATGGAACCAAAGTCCTGTGTTGAGTTTATTTGTGTATCCGTCACATCTCCGAAATGGCGAGTCATAGTGGCCTGAAATTTGAACACGTCATTTGAGATGCGACATCAAGGTTAACATTACTATTTTCGAGTAAAATTTGAATAGACCTCTCCTAGATAAAAACTCAAACTTTATATAGATGCCTAGTGCTGCCCTGACATATTTCTCGTAATCAACTGTCATTATCGGCAGTAAACATACTTGAATTCACAAATTTATCTCCCAAATTGAGAAAATAAAGTATCAGAAGTAAATATGAGGAAAGTTTTTAAGCAACATAATATAAAAAATGCCAAAAATCAATGTAAATCATGAGAAAATATTCAAAATCAATTACCTGTGAAAACTGACTCCTTTAACATCTTTGACGCTCCTACTGCTGCAACAAACATACTGCAATTCACCATATTCGATTTTTATTTAATTTAACGTAAAGAAATCACAGCTACAAAAGCATCCGATCAAACCGTTATGTTTATGTTGTAAACATAAATCAAAATAGCCACCAATTGGTTGCTAACCAACAAACCAACATTGCTTGCGTTCTATAAAACATAGTGTTAGGGCTTTTCTATAGGTTCACGAATTATTACTCTAAAGATAAAATCAATATTTAAATACACAAATGTGTATATTTGCGTTAAAATTTAAACTGTCTTCGTCGGTTACTTGTAATTGATCATTTCAAGAAAAAAAATATTTATATTATATATTTTGTTGAGAAAACTTCAATGTAAATGTTTACTTTTCATTATAATACGGGCCAAGGTGGCCCAATGACCAAGATGAATTGAATCACAGTACACCCAAAAAATCTTATTTAATTCTCATCTGGAATCGAACCCGAAATTTCCGGCACGTGAGTCATTCTTCTTAGCCATAACACCACCGAGGCTACCAATTGTATTTTAAAAGACTAATTATTTTGCTTTATTGTAAAGTGTGAATCATCATTTATTACAGAGAAATTAAAACATTAGTTGATAAAAACATGACGCGCAACATCACAACATATGTATGCTTTTTAACCATTTGAGTTTTATTTTATTTGATGCAATTTCTAAAATGCATTTCACTTTTAATTTAGACGGCATCGGGGTGGTTTTTCCGATGGTTGACTAGGGGATGGGGGTGGCTGGCTTCGTAGGTTCCAAGGGATTGGCAGCCAACAAAGCTCCGCGGAGGCGACAGATGTTAGATCAATCTACCAAGACGAAAAAGCCTTCGTCCCGGGGTAGTTTCAGCAGTGCAAATACTTTCTGCATTCTGGGGATGAAAGCACTTTGCATGAATTTTCAGGACGGATGCGACAGCTTATTTACTTTAGATGCATTGCACAACTTTAATGTTTATTCAAATGCAAAATACAGGTTTTTTGTTAAGAACGATTTTTTGTTTATACTTAAAGTATCGTTAATATTATGGATTGTGTTGAATTGTTTTTTTTTAAGCTTCCTTGATTTCAATGAAAAGTCTTATTTGTAAATAGTTTTATTTTCTCTGTATACAACAACAACAACAAACCATCACGCCGTTTCCCCGTGAGGGTAGGAAGAGAGGATAGAACGCCACATCACTCTGTTTTTGCAGACAGATCTCGCTTCTTCTACATTCATACATATTCTTATGCACGCGCGCCGATTATTCCGACTTTTGACATGCCCATCTTCAAGTATTTGTTGGATTTGGTCATGCCATATCTTTCTCGGTCTACCTCTATTTTGGCATCCATCAACATTCGCATTGTAAATATTCTTAGACGTTCTTTTACTGTCCATTCGTCCTACATGTCCAAACCAGCGCAGAGCTCCTTTCTTGATTTTGTCGATAATGCTTGTCTTAGACTTACATAAGGTATGGATCTTAACATTTGTGCGTCTATCGTACATAGTTTTACCACACATTTGCCTGAGAGATCGCATTTCGACAGCATTCGGTCTACTTTCATCCCTGTTTTTTGGAGTCCATAATTCACTCTAATACATCAGGGTCGGGACCAGGACTCCGTTGTGAACTGCTAATTTTGCCTCTTGCGACAAACATTTATTTGCCAAGGTTGATTTAAGTGCTCCGTTCACTATGTTCCCGGCACTCACCCTCCTTTTTAATATCTTACACGATATACATGATGATCGTCGTTTGTTATTAGATATGGGTATTTTACATGACATTCTTAATGGACGTCTTGATAGTCCTGTTCTGGTTTCTGAGTTGGCCCTTAACGTACCTGGCTACCGCACCCGTCACACGAATCTATCTCTTTTCCATGTACCCACAGTTCGCACCAACTATGCTCAGAACTCTCCTCTGATTCGCTTGACGCGTAATTATAATTTATTTTTCAATAACATAGACATATTTAATTACAGTAAACTCACTTTTAAAACCAAAATTAAAAAACTATTATTTGAAAAAAATTATGTTTCGTTATAAAAAAAAAAATATTTATATTTTTACATTATAATTTTAAATTGTTTCTATTCACTCATATCAAATACACACTTACCCTGTCCTTAAACCTACCCTCACACCCATATACAATCACACACATATTCACATACCTACCAAAACCACACTCCACTTTTTTACACACGCATCCTCACACACAAAAAAAAACTCGCACACATGCACTTCTATAAATTATATTTAACTGAACTGGATTTTTATAATTGTATTTATGTGGAAAACTGATTTGGCTTTATTTTATGTTTTTTTATTATGTTGTGTATATTTCTTTGTATTGCTGTTGTTTTTCTTAATAAACAAAAATAAAATAAAATAACTAATACATTTTTTTATGTGAAATAGATACAGAACCCGGAACGAGTATTTTCGACTCGATGGCTGCATATTAAAATCCTGAAAACCAAAGTCTAGTAGAGATACCCCACCCTGCTAAAAAACGAACCCAGGACCTCAATAATGATAGTCAAATACGTCAACCACTTTACGACGAGGCGGAGTTATTTCACTCGATTTCTTTTTTCTGGATTTTTACCTCAGAGCAGCCATCGAGTCCAAAACACTTTCCAGGGTTCTAGTTATTTATTTTACACTTTATATACATATCCAATATATAAACATATAAGGGCGGGCATATTGCCTTAAGACAATTTCTTCCTACCTACCCAAACCGTTCAGTTGGAGAAAAAAACAAATAAATAGACATATTAAGTCTTACAATTTTATACAAAAATTAAAAACAAAAATTTACAAAATAAAAACATATAAAAAAATTAACACTATACTATGAAGAGAAGAGAGGGGATGGTAAGGAAATAAGAAGGATAAAGGAACAATTTAAATATTGAGATGGTTCTAGTTCTATTTTACACACAGAACTGCATCATGAATGGCACTTGAAGCGTACGACTGATCACTTAATCTTCATATCACAGATGATCGAAATACTCTGCATTTGATTTACCAACGCTGAGACCTTTGCATGATAATGATATATGTATCTCTTATTTGAAAAAAAGGAAAACGAACTTTCTATAAATGTGTATCCCTTTTGGGTGATCCCGTGTAAGTTGTAATTCTACGCACCCAGAAACCGAACGAATGCAACGAATCACAGACCTTATCTCATAAAAGCAACGTGGCGGAATGTACAAAATTTTAATTAGCATTTCAAACAAGCACCACGAAGCGCACACAACAGTCAGCTAACTCGTAATGGCGTTAACTTCTCGATTGGTCAGAATAAGTGCCACGCATATGCGAAACTGTGATTGCAGCGCTTTGATGGTCATAAATGCAAACGGAAATTACTTCCGGTACACACAGGAGACTGCTGCGAGATATTGCATGGATTTATAAACTATTAAGCTTGTCGTTACCCTTTGAAATATATGCATGTATGTTGATGTAATAATAAAATATTTATATTTTTGATATTATTTAATTATGTACGTGCTTCCACTTTCCATTGTGTTGTATCCCAACTCAACACATGGTCCTTGGCCTTATAAAGTTTGGGATACGTTTATTATTATATATATTTTAATATGTATGTATTTATGTTAATATATAAAGAAAAACAAATAAATAAATTCATATCTCGTATATTCATACGAACAGTTCATAATGAATGTTACAAATTAATAAAAATGCTGATTCTCAAATTATTAAATAAAATAGGACGTTAAAACTGAGATAATTATTAGAATAAAAAACAACATGGCATTTACAATATTTGAGTTTGTCCAGGCGTTGCCTAGTATGTGAAATAATTCAGTCTGATGAATGTCTTCACAACAGTAAAGGTTTCAGCTCTTTAACTTCACTAAAATCAACAAATGAAAGAATTGAATAATTATGGATGTTCAAACATATTCAAAATGGTGAATGTTACAAATTGTGTAAAGTGGTCACTTAAACCAGCCAATGACAGGTCATAAGCCCTGTTAATGTCTAGACATTCATATTCCCTCATTTAAGGTATTCACCATCCTTGTTGTAATTTGTTAACATGACATTTATTTTATATTTCAAATTTTGACATTTTTTCTAAAATCTTGGTAGTATTTTATATTCGTTTAAAGCGATTATACCACAATCCTCCAGACATTTTTCTTTACCGAGATAGCAAACTAAAGGCAAACAATGAATCGCGTGATCCTTACTTTGCTTTACAATTCCGTGATCTAGAGACCCAGGAATCTAGAAATCCTGGAATTCAGAAATCCAGGAATCATGTATGCCGCAACTGCTTCCCGATTTTATTTAAACTTCTTTGTTTCTCCACCATCATACCCTGGTTCGTTCCCGGCCAATCCTTTTGATAGCCATTGTGTTGGGAATGAATTGTCAGTGGAAAATTTGGCCAAGGGTAGCGACAGGCCTGCTAAACCGTCTTTTATTCAAAAGCCTTCAAAGTTAATTACGTGAAAAGGGAAAGGGCATTTAGAAATGGTTAGTTCTAACGTAAATGTGTGCGTATAAAGAAATCGGTGTGTTTGTGAATCCTAGGCATTAGAACCATAACATTATAAAAAGGAATAATTACGTTATTTATTAAAATGAAATAATTACACAATTTTGAAATTAGCGCCCAATGTGTGATATAAATTTATACTTAATTTAAAAAAACTTTATTTACATTAGTTGTTAAATAAGTCGGTATTCAGATGGCAGAAGAGACAATCTGTTATTTTCAAAAATGTTCAGGAGAGCAGAAATACGTCTCAATTTCAAGACTTTGATCCACAGACTAAAATATTTTAGTGTTGCTTTTTAAAATTAAATTACCATTCTTAATGACGCTGACTTTTTTTTTGCTGCGTGTATTTACTGAAATATCAATTAAAACTTTTAAAAACTAAAATATAGACAAAAATACAGATGATCCCTTCTGCCATCTGACTACTGAAGTATTTTTCTAGTCTTACAGAGATGGTCATTTTATTTTTTTAACAAAATGTAAAAAAATGAATGATTTAATTTAAAAAAAAACTATTTTTCTTCTTTCTCTGTTGCAAGTGCACTTTTATAGTATTTATTTTAAATTATTTCCATTTTTCATTAAAAAATAAATATAACTCACATTTAAAAAAAATAAAAAATTACGTCATAACAGACCAGAAGGCTCAACTACAGTAGTGAATTATAGAACAGAACACCCAGGCTTGAGAAAAACCATATTGAATTTTTGTGTTCTCACCAGAAATCGAACTTGTAGCGTTCTTTGCGTGAGTCAACCATTTTTTACAAGTCATAACATGAAGGGAAGGTGATTGGTCTTACGCTTCAGATACGAGTCCAGGAACAATGAAATATTGCAGTTTAAAACAATCTTATAAATCAATATTTCATATACACCCTGTCAGTAGTCGAACCCAGAACCTCAATAATGGTCAACAATCTCATCAACCACTGCACAATGAAGTCGACTTATCTTCACTATTTTTTTTTATTCAGTGCTTTTACTTGCGAGCAGCCATCGAGTCGAAAGCACTTGTCTAGAGTTAGGGTTCTATTTCACATACATTTTTTTTATTTTTAATATGCTAAGTGAGAAACCGTAAGGTTTTAAATATTCGAGTTTGTTATGTTAGAATAGGTTATTACTTTTATCACTTCTTTATTTTGACTTAATGGTGCATAGAGCATTAATATTGACACTTGAAATTGAAACTTTTCTCGATCATTTTTTGGCTATCTGAAAGGAAGATCCATCTTACGGTTTCGATGGTAATCCGGGAACTTTGAAATTTTCTAGTATCACATATTTATTAATTTTAAAAAAATAATAACGTCACTGTGTAAGCAAATCACAAATGAGATTTCATATATATTAAACGAACACGCCAATACAAACAATCTTTAATAATACTGTAACGAAAAAATAACATATATTATAAAATAATAGAGTTTTATGACCCTATGTTTATGTGTTTGTGTTAGTTGGTAAGCTAAAATATTTTATTTGAAAGCGTTCTGTCACTAAATCATTATCACGGGGTTGTTAAACGTTCAGACGTGTAGGGTCTATAGTCCATATCTGATGACACACACGTGTTAAATTAGTTCACCTGAAATAGACTAATGACCGACGATGCAATGTTATCATTTTCTATCGAATCCAATACATTCGCATAATGCAACTCTAGCAATATTGCACATAAAGACGGGATCGTTGCCCTGTAGTGCATTCACATCGTCCATACCATGAAGAAATGAACTACAAAGGAATATGAAAGAGACCACAGAACGCAGCCAACATCAGTCGGCCCGCTCAGTTAGACAACCCAACAAGTTCGTCCAATTCACTCAGTTTCAGCATGTAGTTCAAGTGCAGTTACTTTAACTTCTCATCACCGTAACACTCGCCTGACAAAATTCATTATTCATTTGCCATGTAATAAATAAACATCAAACAGCAATCTCATGTCATCTCTGTCAATTTCTAACCGGGGTAGGAACTCCAACCAACCCTCAACTACTTTTATCCTACCGACGCGACGTTCTATGCGACAATTTTTGGGTACAAATGAAGTAAAAGACTCATAAGGTTTTTGTACCATGTACGTCATTCAAAGTATTTTTCAACGTTGCGGTTCGCATTGAAGCGCTTTAGATCAAGGTTGATGAAAATCTAAGAAACTTAATGTAGTGTCTTTGCATTATGGTATTGATATATATACACTCACACAATGTAATGTAGTGCAAGCGACGCGGTGTTTAAGTACTAGTAATTTGTACCGTGTCGCAGTCGGCAGTATGCACATTTCTATTCGTTTTTGTAATATGTAGTGCTGAAAACCATACTGAGTTTAATTTGAGCTCGTCATTTTTGTATATGTTATTTGGGTGTCTGTGTATTGCAATGGCCTCTTTTATTATTCATGCACTGTAATTACTGGGTTTTTGTAAAAATTTTGGTTTGAAGGCGAAAAAATGACCGGTATTTATAAAGTGTTCAACTATTGCGGATTTGTCAGGGTGCCCAAATTTACACGCTCATTTGTGTTCATCGATCTTCTTTTTTGCTGTGCGCCCTCTTTGTCCTATGAACATTTTATCGCATCCTTGGCAACTCATTTTATAAACAGTTTCTGTTTCTAGAGGATTCCTATCTTTTGCATTTAATAAATGGTTCTTTATTTTTCCCACAGTTCCAAACGTTGTAACATTGTTTTATTTTTTCAGCAATTTGGCTTTTCTCTCAGTAACATTCAGTACATATGGTTAGTGTGCAGTTTTACTGGTAATATCTTATTTCTTTGTAGCTTTGTAGCTTGTGATTAAATCTCAATTTGCTGTTTCTTACATCTATTACGTTCAAATGCATCTACAATTTTGTTGAACTCTTTTCTCTTTTTGAAATCTTCACATATTCATGTTGTTCTTGTAAACAATGTATTTATTACCACACAAAACACACAGTTTACCCTGAAGATGGCTCCTGCAATGGTAGCCAAAACGTCGAAATAAATCCAACTCACACGATTTCACCTAAAAAATAAACATTTTGAAACTCTGATAGTTTTTTTAACAGTATATTCTTAGTGTTGGATGTTCGATACCTTCGACCTCGGGACTTTAAACAAGGCCTGCCCTCTCGCGATACGCGTGTTCGAAGAAAACAGGGAATGTTTGATTTTAGGTTAACTAATTGACGTCATGGAGTGTCAATCCTGGAATTAATGAAAGGAGTAAGGACTTACGGTTTCCTCCCTTTGGCACTGGTCCAGAAAGACACCGTTATCGTTTGCACTGGTCACTTTGCACGTTTTCTTGTATGTTGGTGATTCGAAATCACTGTCACGCTCGCGGTACGGTTTTCGTTGTTGTTCACGGTACGGTTTTTTTGTTGTGTTTTATTGTTGTGTTGTCACGCGTTGCTTTCTTGACTCGCCGTCAGGGAGGAGTAGGTACATTGGGATTCAAAACAAGGACCACCGGAATCAAAGGAAGGAATGGCTTGATACTTGAATAAAAGAAAATGAATCCGAAACACTTAGACTTCAATACAATATATAATAAAACGTCAAAGACGCGTGACTTATAAAAAAGACAAAACCCGAATAGAAATGCGCACTCGGACGCGCCGCTTGCACTTTATAATATTATTTTAGTGTGTATACATCAAAACCATAATGCGTAAACACTAAATCAAAAAATAAGTTTTTAACAAATAGCAACAAAGATGGAGAACATTTCAAAGAAGGAAATATTGAAGTCTAGGCACTGAATCTCTGTTTCGGATTCGTGTTTATTTTAATTCAAGTGTCAAAACATCCTATCCTTTGAAATCCAGTGGCCTTTGTCTTGATTTCCACCGTCCCTGACGTCACGTCGTTTCCCGACGTCGAGTGAAGAAAGCTACTGTACTTCTTGTAACATATCGTAACAAACAACACATAAGTCTATATTTCAACATCAGTCAAAAATCACGAGCGCAAACAATCAAGCATTGTAAACTGCTGCTAATTAAATCGACCAGTGCTATCCTGGAACTTGTACCAAAATGAGGAAACCGTGTTTGTCCTTTTATTTTATTTCTGGATTAATTGTTTGATCAAATTTCATGAGTTTGGAAAATCTAATTGTCATTTTTTCCAAAAACCATGTTGGTATATATGCCTCTGAAGTATGCTAGAAATTTCAGTTGTATTTATAATTTACTTTGTCTGTGGCATTCAATACGGTTAGACGTCTTCGGTGTGCTTAGTGAATTTCATCTTGGCGAGCCAGAATGCCTCCACTGAGACGATTGAGCCTTAGTTTCAACCTCATATCCCTAAAACCATGTTTTGTCACCTGTTTTGACACGTTTTAGTCATTTTGCATTGTTGTTGACTTCGTTTAGTGACACCTGAGCTCCTTCAATTCGCCGCTGTTTTTGTCCGAAATTCAAAAATTTTGGAATTTATTTTGCTGCCATGCGTTTCATACCCAAAACATTCTAAAAAAAAAAAAGGAATGAGCCAATTAGTATGCCAACATCATCAGCGACTTCTTTGATTGTGATTTGGTGATCGTTCATAACCATTTTATTAACTTTCCCCACATTTTCATCGTTTGTGAGCGTGCTGAGGCGTCCAGGCTGTTCGTCATCTTCAACGTCTTCACGACTATCTTGGAAATGCTTTTACCACGCTTAAACCATTGTTTTACTCATAGTAGACTTACCATAGGCTTTTGTAAACATTTAATTTTATTTTATTTTTTACACAAAACTTGATAAAAATTCTTGATACATTTTTTTTTTAACAAACGAAAATTGCCTAGCTCATAAAAACACGTCTTACCTTAGCGGCTGCCACAGACAAAGTGAACAATTAATACTGCTGAAAATTTTAGCATACTTTAGAAGCATGTATATCAACATAATGAAAAAAATCGACAATTGGTCTCTGCAAATCCGCCAAAATAAAATTTCTCGTTATTTTTTAAACACACCTCCAAATTGGAGATTTTCAATGTTTTTCGAAAACGTTTTGGGGAAAGGAATATCCGAATAATCTGTATTGTTATAAGTTCATCTTTACAACTCCCTAGAGGATGAAATCCAGTCTTTTGTCTTCAAACGTTGCGAAAAACTCAAAACATTGTGAAATATAATGTATTTAAAAATTTGTAAATGGGGAAATATAAACTCCAGTTTCAATCCGATTCGTTTTTCGTATGCCTGTATAATACTATAAAGCGCAGTTCTAAAACCAAGCTGATTGAAAGTTTTTTTCATTACTTTGCTTTTCCTCTGTGCCCAAAGCGAGGTAAAAGAGAGTGACGTATGGAGTAAAGAGTAGGGGCTATAGATTAGAGTGTTTAGCCCAGTGTGGGCGCTTTTGGGCGTGATATATCACATACCGGCCCATTGAAATGTTAGGCGAACACACGACCAGCCGACCCTGCGCTCGGAACAATCGGGCGTGAAATGAGCCAATCGCTGATGTTTTAATTTAATGGCTGAAACCTCAATTTGAGATTAGTTTTCGTTCTTTCTCTTATACAAATGTTGATATTAGTTTATCAAATGAAAGACTACCGATATTTATATCGAGAAATGTTTAATAACCAGTAGCCAGTTTTATTGCTATCACACAGATATATTGATTACAAAATGTTTTAAAACAAAACGGTAATGATGGAGAATTCAAAATTATATTTGGTTTCATTGTTCCTTTGCCTTACTTATACCTATCGCAGCGCATCTTGATCATTTTTGTTACATGAAGGTAAGATGATCAGATTTATGGTTCAGGTTCCAGTCGAGGCACTATGAAATATTCTTAAATAAAAAAAACATTTTTTTAACAAATATTTCATGTCAACCATGTCGGGAATCAAACCCGATACCTCTAGTATGGTAGACAAATACGCTAACCACTACACTGCGAAGCTGACTTATGAGTTTGTTTAATTTGATAAACAAAAATAAACAAACTATCACGCCATTTTCGCGTAGGGGTAGGTAGACAGGATAAATCTCCAAATAACTTTGTTTTTGCATTCAGATCTCGCTTCCTCTACATTTTTTTTGACATGTCCATCTTCAGGTATTTTTTGGATTTGGTCATGTTTTTTCGGTCTTCTGCATTCGTCTACATTCGCATTGGAAATCTTTTGAACCGTTCTTTCACGATCCATTCGCTCTACGTGTTCAAACCAACATATAACTCCTTTCGTGATTCTGTCAATAATGCGTACATGTCTTACAAAATGTACAAATACATGATTATCATTCAGCCTACTTTAATCCAGTTTTTCCCAAATCCATACTTTGCTCCCATACATAAGGTTCGACACCTGTACTTCATTGCGAACGGTTGATTTCGCCTCCTGCGAACTCACACAAATCCTGACAGGACATGGCGGATTTATGAGTTATTTACACAGATTCAAAATATCTGAGATCAACACTTGCCCATGCGATGATGTTACTCTCCAAGATGTCTCCCATCTATTGATGCATTGCCCCTTTTTTAGTCTGCAGAGAATGCAACTGGAGGCGCGATGCAGAAGTCTAAATGAGGATTTACACGATGTGCATGTAGTGATTAGTCACAGGGACTTGTCAAGAGAGGTATCATTATACATGACAGATATAGTGAAGGCAATAAAAGGTATCAATGATAGCAGGACACCAAATGCCGAACACTGTTCAGGTGGATCGGAGGATCTGTTGACGAATGGCAACGGTCCGCCTTCTTCTGACGAGTTTTCTGTCCTTACCTCTTGAAACAGGTCACAGCCGAGACATCTTACTGATCCTTTTATAAAGTGACGAAATAAAGTTTTTCAGTAAAGTAAATATTTTTAAGTAAACAAGTTAATGGCTGTCGCTTTGAAGTGTATATTAACCTTGTACATTGCAAGCAAGGTATTGAATAATGCAACTTCATATATAAAAAACAAACGATTCACGAAAATGTTGTATGGTTGACATATTTTCACTGGCAATCTTTGACAGTGTACTGTTATAAACAAATTTGTAGAATAAAGTGATACTTCTTACGTTTTATAGCAGAGCCAGTTGGGCACTGGGACGGACGTTATTTGACCGCTCTTAGCGCTTTTGAATATTTTATTCTAATTGTTTCTCCTTGAGCTGACAAGCTAACGACTTGTTAAAACTAAATGTGTCACGTGACCCTTACAAAGCTACACATAAAATATTTTTTTGCCTTTCATTAACCACCCTTTTGTCCCTTTGTTCTCTCCCTCCCCTTCCCGACACTTTCCTGTTAACCTCATACAGCGCAAACCGGGAAATTTTAATTCAGGGATAGCTTGAAGCCTTTTTTGTGCCCTTAAAAGTTTAGTGCTATTTGAAGACGTGTTTGTAAACATATTATATTTAGTTATAAATATAAAACGCTTTTTAAAACAAATTATCCAAAACGTCTGAATTTATTGCAATAGAAAGAAAACATTTTTAATAACGGAAAATGGAATTCTAGGCCTTTGCAAGGCTAATGACCAGTCACTGATTAGCTAATTTTAGTAACACACAGTGTAACATTCACCATTCTTCCTATGTTTAAACATCCACATATCATCAATTCTTCCATCTATTGACATTTTCGAACCGGGTTATGGTCCTATGGTAGCATTGTGGACTCACGAACCAAAGGTCTGAGGCTCGAATCCCACTCTTACAATTTCTATTTTTCCATCACAAGTTACTTACTATTTTTAGAAAATGGTCTGAAAATTGTAATATTTGAATAAATAATAAGAATTCTAGGGAAAGGAATATTAAACCCTAAGCATTTACGGGGCTTATGACCTATCTTTGGCTGAAGTGGCCAGATTGAATATTGACCGTATTTAAACATTTATGTTTTTTCCTTCAATTCTTCCACCTGTTGGTGTTTGTGAAGTTAAAGAGCTGAAACCTTTATTGATGTGGGTGAGATTCACATTATTGAATTATTAAATTATATTTATCATTTTTTTATTTTTTATTATTTTACTTTATTAATTTTTCACGCCCATAATGCTTTTACATACATGGAAATTATTTAAAACATGAGATAGAACAATAAAAGATAAAAAAGTGTCTAGAAGTAAAGTTGGTATATAAAAAGAAAATGAGTGTCTAAACAACATAAATTTAAAAAAAAAAACAACATAAAGAAATAAAAGAAAGGAAAATTGTTTAGAAGTATATTTGGTATAAAAAAAATTTAAAAAAGGTGTACAAACAACATAAATATCAAAAAATATTGTATAATGAAATAAAATATAGAACAGTGTAAAGAAGTGTAGTTGGTTTCATAAAAAAAAAGCTGGATATTAAAAAAAAATAGATAAACAAATAAAATACAAACATATTAAAGAAATATAGTTTAAAGGTTCAAAACAGCTTAGTATTATTTTGTTATATGCTAATATTAACGGTTTCCTAAGGGGTTGAATCCAGTTCGTGTTTACAAAAATTTGGACAAACTTAAAACATTCTCTGAATTGGGAATTATTACAACTTGTGAAAATTTAAATGTTTAGAGACGTCATAAAAACGCAAGTATTGGTTTTATTATTTCCTCTGTATTAAAATCATTATATGTTTTTAGTATGTAAATGATTTCATAAAAAAATGTTATGTTTGTTTTGTTTTGTAGTAAACTTACGACAGTTATATCGAATTAGACTTTTTTGTCTTGAATTAGTCATTTATTTATTTTCCTAGCTTTAATTTACTTTTATCATCATCATCATTCCCTTTCCGCACCTAATGGTCCATGTAAGTGGACACTGCATTGGTACACCAATCGCAGCGTATCTTGTATCTTGATTATTTTTATTACATAAAGGTAAAATGATCAGTCTTACGCTTCAGGTACCAGTCAAGGGACTGTGAAATATTCTAGAGTCAAAACACCATTTTAAATTAATATTTCTTAATAACTATATTGGGAATCGAACCCGAGACCTCTTTCGTGGTAAGCAAACGCCCTGACCATTACACGACGAGGCTGACGAATTTTTGTTAGTTGTATTATTGTACCTATGTATATTATCAAGAAATGTATTAACCATTGTTGAATAGGCTTAATACTATAGTAAATATATAAATAAATAAATTTCGTATTTTCTTCTCATTTTTGCTATTTGAAAAATGTCCCTTGTTTTACATTTTTAAAGGAACAAAGATCTACGAAATACTCTCCAGTATAAAAATATATATTTTGCCAATTATTAGTAGCATTAAAAATATTTTTTCATTTGTAATTTTGAATTCCTGCAAAAACGGTCATTCTACTGCCATGCCCTTAATACGTCAAGATTCATGTTTATTTGTTCCTGACCATTCAAATTTGTTAAGAACGCTGTCACAAATCTCGACGTCACTTATCAAGGCCAAACAAGTCGCGTTTTTCTAGCGACGCATTTTAAAAAATAAAAAATAATTCATGTATGAAAACATTTTTCTACAATATCCATATTTAATTTGATAATACAATTAGTTTTAACATCCATTTCAGATATTCTTATCGGTATTTGAACGTAGTTATGCAGAAAGCAGCCAGCCATATAAAAATGAAACTGAGATAATGGCACTTTGGTGAAATTAGTGAATTATCAAATCTAAACAACAGTTGGAATGTTTTTGACATTAACAAATGATAAGCAATGAATACAAAAGTTTTTTTTTATATTACAAAAAAGAATCTAATTACGCATTTTTTTAATGATTTTTTTAATGAGATTTGGGTGTTTTCTGAAAATTGAGAAATGCTTTTTTTGTAATCGACACCATTTACCGAAGGTGATTAATGTACGAAAGCGGTCTGGCTGTTTTTAGCAGAACATAGAATTAACCTTCCTGCACCCGATAACATCAATATATCATTGTTTCTAAATTGTGGACTGGCTGCTCTCTGCATCACTACGTTCATTTGTAGTATGTGATATTTCCCTATTCTAACATTTTATCAATCTCTCTGTACTTACAATATTTGAATTTGTCTAAATACCTGTAGACAAAAGACTAGATTTCACCTCCTCGGGTGTGATTAATATTAACAAATTATTCCCTTCATTAAGGTATTCTCCATCCCTGTTGTAATTCGTTATTGTTTGTTCCTCTAAAAATGTAATCCGGTACGGTGTTGAAATAAATAAAAACGAACAAATAAAGAGTATATGTGTGGTAATGTAAAGTGGTTTGGTTATTATGTTCCCAAGATTTATGAGCCAGGTTGGAAGCCGTCACTTAAAGTTATTCTCCCACGATGTGTTTGCGAATTCCGCGATCGAACAAACTGAACAACTAATATTACTATCTTCTCCGTCCTAGTGCTGCCGGGGGTAAAGTTTGTCTAGGACTAACCACTATCGGGGGAGACCACACAGGATCGGCACAGAGCAACACCGCCTCCGCTTATTAAATTGTATCAACATAACTTCTGACTCACGGAACAGCCAAGGTGACTTTATTGGTACTGGCTTAATTTTATAAAATTATTTTCACAGAGTCGTCGTCATTCTTACTTGGCGATAACAAACGACAGAGATCCTGCATTTCGTATTTTATTTTATTCAAATTCAAATAAAGTAAGGAAAACGCTATTTTTACTACGTAAAAGTTTCTAAAAGAATATAATTTCAATACGGATATGGCACAGGCACAGGCTTAAAGAATAAACCATGAGAGTCACATTGAAGGATGTATATATTTGTTTTATTATTTTGGTTGGTTAGAAGAAATTAGCATTTGGCAATAAGCGCGCCAATGTACAAATAATATTATGTACAAAAAGTTAAATAAATAAAAAAATATAAGTTGGATATGTTTTTTTCTAAATGAAAAGAACAAGTGAACAAATCACAAAAAAATATGCAATAATGTATTATACTTTTTTTTATATTTATTTTCTCCTTTATTCCCTCAATTGAACGCGCGCGTGAAATAAATAAATAAAGTACTTTTATAAATAAAATAAAAGTTAGGTAATACATAAATAACAGTTTTTGTATACGTACCGAGCAAAATTCGTGTTTTATTTTTTCGTTTTTAACAGAGCCGTTGAATATATCCACACTTTAGAAGCCGCATTTTTCTTAAAATTACAAGGCGAGAGGCTCTAGACACGTTTATTCTGGAAAAAAATTAACTCAAAAACATGTACTGAAATTTATTCATGAACCTCTTCTTCAAAACGTCCTCGGCAAGGTGGCCCGTCAAGTGGAGCGCGGTAACGATCCATCGAGCATTACAAGTAACATTATAATAATGAGCAGAAAAACAGCTTCACGGGGGATGCAGGGTTCTGGATGGAGATCTATACTTTCCTCGTTCAGGCCGTCCACTTTTCTATTCCAGGCACGATCTTTCCCATTCTCCTTTTATCTTAACAATAGGGTGTTAAGAACTTTAAAATTTTTAAAATTTACAAAATAATCCTGAAAAGTTTTGTCTTTGTTGTTAAATAGTATGTGTAACGTATTCACAAACGCCTTATTATTAATTACAATTATAATAATAAAAATACTTTTAAAGTTTTATTCCAATTTTATTTATAATTTTTTTACCAGTGACTGGGTTTCGTCGTGACCGACATCGTCAGACTGGTGGGAGACTAAACAAATGTCTATGTTATATATAAGTGCAAGTTTAAGCTGTGAGCAACTCGATAAACTTGAACGACTTCAGAATACATGCGTAAGATATATTTTTGGTCTTGGGAAATATGACCACATTTCTGATTATCGTAGGCAACTGAAATGGCTCAAAATTAGACAGCGGAGAGACTATCACTCCATCTCACTTCTGTTTAATGTACTTTATAGTCCTAGCGCTCTTATATACCTGCGTGAAAATTTTCAACGCTTATCAGTTCATGGTTCCTCTTTCTTTTTTAACTCATATAGTGTCCATGCGGCTCGACTGTGGAATCATCTCCCATCCACCATCAAAGATGTTACTACATAATCTCTGTTTAAATCACGTCTGAAGAAACATATCCTTTCTCTTCCTTAATCTCTCCTCCTTTCCTTTTTTCTCTTTCTTCTTTTTTCCTTTTTCCCATTAAGTAATAGTTTTGATTTAAGGTAATTTATAAACAAATACTTTTATTTCTATTTTTATTTATTTTTAGCTTTTTAATCTTTTTTTCTATTGAATATGTTCTGTAACTTGAGTTATAAAAATAAAACTTTTATTTTATTGGTTGGTTGGAAGGAATCGCCATTTGGCAATAAGCCCGCCAATGTACAAATAACATTATGAACAAAAAGTTAAATAAATAAAAGAAGGGGTTGTAAATCATGATTTTATTTAAATATGGAAATAAAATAATTAAAATTAAAATAATTTCAGTATAAGGTAATAACAATTATAAGAATATAAGTTTTGTTTAAATGTATATAATAAAAACTGGTGTAAATTTATAAAAAAAAATATTTGTAAAAAATTATAAATAAAAGTGGAATAAAACTATATACGTATTTTTATTATTATAATTAAAATGCAGTTCCACCAAAAAACATCAGTAGAAAAACTCAATAATTATGCGTTTATAGTTTTATTCCACTTTTATTTATAGTTTTTAAAAGTGATCGAGCTTCTCGCCAAAATAATAAGTTTGTATTGGATTTTTTTATGAATTAAAAAAAAAAAAAAAACTTTGATTGTATCTTTTTTAAAGTTGATGCATGTCGCATTGTAACTTTTTCCTTTCCAGCGTCGATATTTTTTACAATTTTTTTTTTTGAATAACGTTTGAAATACAAAATTCGCTGAAAAGCACTGAAAAGCAAACTTATTAGAAAGTAGGGTAGACATCGCATTACACATTCATGAAAAAATAAAAGTTATTTTATTTTCCAAAATTAAAAATTAGTTTTAGACCTTTTCAAAATTTATGGCTAAAAAATAAGATGTACCTCAATAAAATAGCTCCCAGGCACCCTGTGACGTGTTAGAAAACCCGAGGAGTGGGAGTACGTCAGGCGAACCTCTGCTTTCACGTCGTGCGTAAATTACTTAAGTCACTTTTTTGCGGGAAATAATTTGATAGAATTTTAAATTGGAACAGGACGCGGAATTTGTACAGGGTTTGTGAAATAATTATGAGCAACAAAACCCTGAGTCGCGTGGGAAATGAGTTTTTTTTCTTCCGTAGAAGAAAGCCTTAAATCTAATAGCACATTGTTTCACTCGATAATGGCCCTAACCTAGTGTAATGAATACAAAGTACTTTGAAGAATTATTATCCCGGGTCTCAAATTGATGGGCCCAACCCGCTATTTGGATTTTGAAAAAATGAAATATTGGTGTTATCGGGTGCAGTAAGATCAATTTAATGTTCTGTTAAAAACAGCTAGGTCACTTTCATACAAAAAAAACTATAATAATCACCTTATAAAAATAGTGCTGATCACAAAAATTACATTCCTCATTTTGCGGCTGTTTTCTGCAAAACAAAGATTTTTTTTAGGTTATGTGGTAAGCCAGACAGAAAAAATTACCGAAATTTCTCCAACACATAATTGAATTATTTTTAAAGTTATTATAACATATGAATAAAATGATTTTTTACAATCAAGTGACATATAAAAACAAAATAATTTTTTCGATTCATTATTACTGGGGCTGGCTGTTTTTTAAAAAATGCATATCTTAGATTGTGTGATCAGCCTGACTATAAAAATCATTAAAACTGGTCAAAAAAACAAATACAAACTTATTCCACTTTCGGACAAAGGGGTTTTGAGTATTATTCATGGAAAATCTATAACCTACTTTCACTATCTATAAAAACAATTAGTAACCAGAAAATGTTCAAAAAGGCTATAAAAAATGGATAGTGGAGCTAGGTAGAAATAAAATGGATTGTCTCATTGGACCAAACCAATATTGAATCATTTGCTCTACAGGTGTATAGCTTATGTTAGGTTTTTTGTTATTTTATTCTTCGTTTTGTAACATAAATAATATAGATTTCTTCTTCTTCTTTCTGTGCCATATCAGGTCTCCCCGACGTTCGCGATCTCTCTAGAGTAGACATTCCTGTCCTGAGCCAACTGGAACAGCGCCTCGACCACGCGCACTCCCGTCCAGTCGCGGATGTTTCTCAGCCAGGACATCTGTCGCCTTCCAACTCCACGCTTTCCTTGACCTTTCCCATCATAATCAGCTGTAGAAGCGTAATCAGCTGTAGAAGATTTACATAAATTAATTATAAACTCTCTGAACATTTTTAAAATTATTTATGTTTATTAAGTTAGTCTTCTTTATTTTTTCTCATGAGTAAAAATATTTTAAAAAGTATATTTTTAAGTGTCCTCGGCTCGGGTAACCCCAGTGAGGTCACATTATTTTTATTATTAATTAAATTAGTTTGTAAGATAAGAAATATAAATAAATAAATCAAAAATAAAATTAATAAATTCATAGTTTTGTAGCGGAGAGCAAAATTCTTAAATAAACGTTATCAGGTTGCCAACACTGGAACGCCTTTTCAGTTGGCAAACCTGATCTGAACCTAACTTCATTCTGTATGACACTTGAAAGGACGTTGCGTCGTTCGCGGCATTTCTATAGTTTTATTATTGTTAGTATTATGAAAAAACGAATGAATACATTATTTGTATATTATTTGTAAAAGAAAAAACATTCCAACTGTTGGGAAGATTTCATTATTTACTTTTCTATGACTGGTTGCTTTCTGCATAACTCCTTTTGGTCCCATTTATCAGGACGAAATCTAAATCTGAGGGGTTAAAGGACTTTTTATTTTAATCGTTTACACTGCCATGAAATGTCACTATTTATTCTTCAATTTAGTTTTCAATTCATATCCTTAATTTTAACACTCTTCATTATTTGCGTCAATAAATAAATACAAACCAAAAATACATTGAGCTAATCGTAATGCTAAAAAACATTGTAGGGCGTAAACAAAGGTGACGCGCATGCGGAAGGGAGCGACATACTGAATAGAACTTACAGTAGACCGATGTAAACAGTCCGTGCTTTTTACTGTACTACATGGTTTGCTTGTCAAAGTTAACGTGATACGACGCGACGACACTTGCTTCTTCCGCTGATCATTACTCGGATTTTTATGGAGTGTCATCTCTTTATATTATATCTCAATGCGTTTAATTCGCTTTTATGTAATGCAATAATAACGACACTTGCCTCATTTACCCATCATCATCTCTTGATATTATATATCAATGCGTTTAATACGCTTTTTTGTAATGTAATAATAACGACACTTGTCTCATCTACCCATCATCATCTCTTCATATGATATCTCAATGCGTTGAATAAGCTTTTTATGTAATGTAATAATAACGACACTTGTCTCATCTACCCATCATCATCTCTTTATATTATATCTCAATGCGTTTAATACGCTATTTTGTAATGTAATAATAACGACACTTGCCTCATTTACCCATCATCATCTTTTCATATGATATCTCAATGCGTTGAATACGCTTTTTATGTAATGTAATAATAACGACACTTGCCTCATCTACCCGGTTTCTGTACACGTTTCTTGTTGGGATTTTAATAATTATCAGTATTTTTTACATGTGGAAAGTAAAATAGACATGGCAATATTATCTTGTCCCAGCTTCGGGAAACAGCTTGGACCGCGCACGACAGATCGTAGAAATATTACGAAAATTCGACCCCAGCTTACACGTGAATGCACATTGACGTTTATTATGACCGAGTTCACAAAAACATATTTAATTTATACTAAGATGAATTAAAATTATCAAAAATGAACCTAACTATAAAATTATTATTTTTCTGCCTACATTTTCAGCAAAAAAATACACCGGAGCGACGCGCAAATCACTATTCATAGTCATAAAACCATGTCCGTGTGCGATCACACGAGGACAATGCGGCCGCGCGCGGTGGTGGAGGAATCATTGTTCCGTGGAGATGCCTGCCCGTCTGTCTCGGTGATAATGTCTCGGAACAATATTTTGTCTTACAAATTGCTGTTTACGCGTGGGCAAAAGTCGAGTCCTAGGACAAAACAATATTGTAATATCCACGTAAACGACCTTTTATTTTATTTATTTATTTGTACTTTTAAATTGTTTGTATCTTTTTTTTATACAAAATAATGTTCTTTGCTGGGGTGTCTCGTGCTAAGGGAAACATTTTACAATAAGTTAAACATGCCTTAAATTAGTTATTTGACAAAATTTACATAAAAATATAATAAAAACGTAATTAAAATAATTAACCTAATTATCATTAACATAATAAGCAATATAAACTAAAATAATCATAAAAAACATAACCAATGTAAACCAAATTTCATAAACAGTAGACAAGTTTTTACCTATTTGGCTTAATTCACTCATCAATCCGTGCGCAACCCACCTCCGCTATCCATTTCTTAAAAGCATTTTTTTATTCTGAGTACTTACTTATTGTCCTTATGGATAATGGAAGTAGATTGTACACTTTAACCGAGTAGTAGGCAAATCCTTTTTGACCGAAAGTTGTTTTAATGTTTAATTGTTTTTGCAGCATCAGGGTGGAGTATCTAGTAACTATTGTATTTGTGAAAGAAGTTATGGAAGGTAATGAATAATGTTTGTGTGCGTACAGTTACAGAGCTTTGACATAAAGTTGTTTTACAGATGTTACATGAAGATTTACAAATATACCGAGGGAGCTAGTTCTGATTGGGACTCTTAAGATAATTTTTACTAAAGCTTTTAATGCAATTATTATTTGTTTGATCAGTGTGTCATTTGCACATCCCCATCCAATAATTCCATATTCCAAAACGGATTGACTTATTGCGTTATATATTTTTACAAGTTCTTTTAGGCTCATTATATTTCTTATAGTTTTTAAAAAGTTAATTTGTTTTTTCTATTTCTTTAAAACATGATCGATTTGATTACTCAATCGTAAGTTCCCATTTATATGAATGCCTGAATATTTTTTTTTAATTTTTTTTTATTTTATTTTTTTTGTTGTTATTAACAATAAACATGAGTGATAAAACAGAGTATTAAAAAAATTAAAAATAATTACATGGCAATGAAATATATATTGATAGTAAAAATAGTAAACAAAAAATCCCACAAAGGCATGGCCTGTTCGTGGATATACAAGAAAATGTTAATGTATTTTCGCTCCTTTTATAAATAATGGACAGTTACAATATTTTTGTGTAACATAAGAAAGAAAAAATAATAAAAAATAATCTGTATAAGATATTTTGGTATTTTTTTTTAAAGTAATTAAAAAATATTTTAAAAAAACACAAAAATATTCCTTATTTTTAAAGAGCAACAAAATATATCATCGAAAAAAAGAGTTCATATATTTAGTTTGAATCCAGGATAGTGCGTGTTTTTTAAAAGAAGGAACATTTTGAAAGCTTGGAATCAGTAAAAAAAGAGTTTAAAATTTTTGAGCCTATAAAATATACATGTCTCTGTGCGAGCCTCTAAATCTACTCTGTCCAACGATTTACAAATACATTTAATGTTTGGGATTTGGTTAGATTATTGGTTATTTAGATTTTTTTG
This sequence comes from Micrasema longulum, assembly GCF_059751315.1. Lineage (NCBI taxonomy): Eukaryota > Metazoa > Arthropoda > Insecta > Trichoptera > Brachycentridae > Micrasema > Micrasema longulum. The sequence goes on from NW_028278312.1 coordinate 162,289, forward strand.
GGTATTTATTTTTTAATTCACCACTAATTAGGTGTGCTGTGTAGCAAAACAATTATTTTTAAAAAGTGTTTAACAATAAATATTCCCTGCTAAAGGTTTTAACCTCACAAGGACCTATTATAACTTCATTCGACTCGTTATTCTCCAAATTTACCCTAAGTTACTACCGAAACTAAAATAGTAATTCAACACTTGTACCTTTTCGTGTTAAGATGCTCTTTAAGGCTGCAAAGTTCTGCCTGCTTGAAACAGTGTTTACATTAAGACATTATTATTTAATTTCCACACCCCTTCGTATTTCCCCTTCAAGGAAGCCCCGATGTTTAGCATTCAGTAGATATTGTGATTAAATATTTTGTGTTAAAATATAAGCCGAAGTTCTCTGTCACTTTTGGCATTTTGAATTAAAACAATTTTCGTCTAACATTTATATTCTAAGCCAAGAGCCAAGTAGGTATACGATGCTTTGAATACGGTACGATTTTTTCCTACTTGCAATAAACCGTCTTATATTTTTGGAGGTTAATATTTAACTAAACGTTTTTATCTAAGCATTTTGTATGCATTCAAAGGAAATACTGCCATTTGTTTAGTAAAGTTTTAATTCTTTGCTCGTAGAAATATTTTAATGAAAATATTTCAACTTGAAATAAGAGCTTTTTATTAATTAAGGGGTTTTAAAGCTCATTCGAAAATGTTGGTAAGAATTTAAACGTGCGTCTGGAAAAATGCGGAATAAGATAAGCTGCACAAATATTATAAAACAATGCAAAAAGTCAATAAACTTAGTGAAATGACGTCATAAAAACCCAAAAAATTTCACGTTGGTGCAATAAATTGTTTTAATAAAAGATTTAAGTTTTTTAATGTTAATTCTTGGTGGAACATAATTCTATTTTATATTAAAATATATAGATAAATATATGAATGGGGTTATACTGAAACAGATAGAGTAATTTGTGCATTTGGGAAGTATGCCTGCTAGAGATGGAATGGCTGTAAAAAATATTAAAAGGACTGTCAGGGGAACCGAATAAATTAATGGTGAACTTAAATCAATCGTAAGAGGGAAAATTAACAGGTCACAATGGAGTCCTGGTGCAGATCCTGATGTACGGACTTGGGAAAATAGGGACGAAAGTAGACTAAATGCAAATACATGCACACACAGCTTTTTAATAAAAATGGTTGTTTACTTACTTACAGCGCCCTTGAGGTGATTTTTACAAAAATGGCGCAATGTAAATTATCCAAACATTATTATTTTTATTATTGGATTCAACAATAATTTATATTTTACTTGAACCTCATTTATGGAATTAAAGTATTTAAAAAATAAATATATTAAGACGGTGGACCTCATTGTAGAACATATAGATAATATGTGCAAGCTTTATCCCCCATTAAAAACAGCTGTTATTTTCAATTAATTACGTTTTTTTTTTTATGTATCTGTATTTTGATATACATTTTTTTTGTTTCAAATTTTTGACTTACTTTTCTTTTTGCCGGTCGATTTTTTGGTTTAATGGAAGTTATTGCTTTTAGCAATAAGTCCGCCAAAATACTTATTCTTTGCACTTGGAAATTGAAAATAATTATTAAACAATGAATAATTTATATTTTTACTGTAAGCTAAATAATTATGTATTATATTGAGTACAAACGTGTTTTAAACAAAATCGTTACTAAAAATCTCAGGATTTATTTTTAAATAATGTCGTCATTTCTTTTCTTCTTTCACTTTTCTTTCGCTCTCAAGGGAATAAATTTCTTTATGCGGTTTAACCCTTAATTCAGGCATACCCCAAATCATCCCCAAAGGTGATTTCAATTACCGGTATATTGAAGAAAGGTAAAAATTTGCCGCACGTGGGCTCAGTAGAAAAAAAGTCCACAAAGGATATAGCTCGTTAGTGTTAAGGTAGGTTCAACATTTTAGGAAAATTTCTTAAAGTATTTAACAACGAATCAACTTTTATCTACCGAAAATGTGTTAACAATAAAATTTTACCTTAAATAAATTAAAAGTACTTTATTTATAACCACTTATTATTTATTTAATACCACTTATTGTATCTGAGCTACTATGCATAACTTTTAAATGAATACAATACCATTAATAAAATTAACAGTGTCCACCTTAAAAAATTGTTAACCCAAAAAAGGAAAGCCTTTCTGAGGGGGAAATGTGGAAGTCTAGGCATTTACAGGGCTTATGACCTGTGACTGCCTGGTTTTAGTAGCCACTTTACACACTGTGTAACATTCATCATTCTGGTTATGTTTAAACATATGCATTTCCCTAACTCTTCCAGCCGGATAAATGAAATGGTTCAGCCGATGAATCTCACCCACATGATAAAGGTGTCAGCTCTTTCACTTTATAAAAGTAAACAGATGGAAGATTTGGGGACTTGTGGATGTTTAAACGTAGGCAGAATGGACAATGTTTTTTTTTTTCTTTATAAACTTTTTATACATAATATTATTTGTAAATTGGCGGGCTAATTGCCAAATAACAATACCCTTCAACCAATAGAATAAAAGTTTTTTTTTATAATTTATGTTACCAAACATAAACAATAGAAAATAAATATTAAAAAACTAAAGATCATAGAATTAAGAATAGTCCAGAAGAAGCGTAGAATCATAGTTGAATACATCGGTCTGTGACCAAAAATCCTCCTACTTTACCGCACTTTTGCCGCGTGCATTCACAAAGTCGCCGCATGTTGCCAACGGGAAAAAATATAATCATAACACAAATGTAAGGTTAAAAAAAGCAATCTATTAATTTCTCTAAAATTGTGTTGAGCGTGCGGAAACATTAATTGACACAACTAAGTAGATAAGTAAAGAGTCATTTAATAAGAGTAAATGAATGAATGAACTTTGAACATAAAATATAAAACAAATTTTATTTTACATAAAACGGATATTTTTATATCATGTTAAATAATATTTGATGTTTTAAAGATAATCTCGTTCAAATGTCCCTCACGGCGTTGTTTTATCCGAGATGTAATTTTCATTAGTTCTTTCATTAGATGAGCAAAATAGGGTAAAAAAAATACTACCCTGGCAACACTAACGAAATTTTCATTTTGTTTTGTTTGACAATCTGACAGATGGAAAAATAATTCAATTTTAAGTAATGCATTCGCTACTTACGCATGCATTCGCTAATTACACATGAAATGTGATCCCATCCTGTTTCTTTAATATCCCAGCAGTATTTTTACACTTTAAAATGACACAACATGACATAATTGAATTCAAATCGGAAGTTGCGTACTGACCGATGCCTACAAAGAAACTAATGGGTCAAAACGTAAAACTACTATTTTAAGAGTAGTTTAGTCGCCTTCTGTTTGTTACTGGACTATTCTTAATTCTATCCTAAAGATATAAAAAAATAAAAATAAACGTATATGTTTATAATTAACCTTAAATCAATACAATTATTTGATGGGAAAAAGAAAAAAAAATGGGAAAAAGGAAAGGAGGGGCGATTAGGGAAGAGAAAGGAGATAATTCTTCAGACGTGATTTACACGGAGATAATGTAGTAACATCTTTGATGGTAGGTGGGAGATGATTCCACAGTCGAGCCGCATGGACACTTTATAAATTAGAGAAGAAAGAGGAATTGTGGATGGGTATTTTTTTTTATTGAAATTTTTTCACATAAGCATTCTTCTAAACATTTTTTTTAATTCCCGCCAAACTGCAAAAGCAGTTTTTTTGCAGGGATTTTTCTCTTTAAACATTTTGGTAACACAATACATTAATGTTTACATAAAATATAAAAAAATCTTAAAAATATCAATAAAATAAGAGTTTGAAAAAATTAAATCAAGTCTTTATTGATAACAAAATATATAAAAAATAATAAACAAACACTTTTTTTGACATTGTTTTAAATTGTTTGGGAGAGTGCATTGAAAATTAAAACAAAGAGGTAAACATTACAAAATTTTAGTGTGTAAGGTGGCCACTTAAACCAGTCTTTTTTTTAATTTCTAAGATTTCTAAATTGTATAATTTTAATGACTTATTTTTAACGTTTTGAAGGCTAAAAAGCCTTAATCAGGAAGGGTGCCATGATCCACATCTCTACAGAATAACAGGTAATTAATACATGAGTATTAGAGATAAGCTTTTCGGTTATTTAAAAAGAATAGCAGTCACAGTTACTGTATCACAAATTAAACAGTTTGGAGCAGCGTGGGAAAAAATCTAGTACATGTAACTGCAGGAACAGTTTTACATAGTTAATTAAACTATTACATATTACGATCTACTCTACTTTTAACTGTTATTTAAGATAGAGTTTCTCGTACCCTGTTTATAACGGTTTCCGCAATAACGAAACAAAAACAGTTTTAATTTTAATTGTTTCTTAATGACTTTTATTTTTTTTACCATCTCTTAAAGATATTGTAAAATATCTCGTCTTTTTAAAAACTAATAATGATTTTAAAAAATAAATTGAAAGCACTTACTTTATCATTTTTTAAATTTTATTGAATATGCTTATACGTACAGACTATGTCCGTCTATTCGGAACTCGCACCACGAAAACACGTACATACTACAAAACACCATCATTTTCACTATCACCATAATATTGTTAAGTATTTACGACAACATTTTATACCATGTACAGTTTAAGGGATGGGACTTTTACCGGTCCTAAACGAGCCCTAATTGCATTTGATTAATACTTAATAATTTCCGAAGGATCTTGTTTCCCTGGATTACATATTGTTATAGCTTTAACTTTTATATATTTAGCCATTTTTTTATACTCTTATGTGTTTATTTCAATTTACAGATCTGCTGTAATAAACATGTTTATTTAAAATAAATAAATATACTAAAGGTATCTTTTATGTTAAACCCATCAGCGTTGGCCATTAAAGAGGACTTGTTAATATAATCTACAAAATTGAGTTCTTCCCGTGGCAATAACATTTTAACAGCCTGTTTTTAAGGTATTTAAAAGTCCAGCAGTAAAGCGATACAGCTTTACGACACCAAGTGTCGGAGTTGAGTTTTGCTGAACGATAAAGAATCATAAAAATAACCAAAATAAGGGTTTTACAGCTTTTTATCGCTCGATTTACGGTATTTTATTTGCACTGACTAAATAATGCATTGGATTTTATAAACACAGATACAATAAATCGCTTATAGCCCATTTAACTTTAATTCAATATGTATTTAGGTTGCAATTAAACAAGTAATGTGCTCAATAATAATATATTACGATATAAAAACAGTTGCAAGCAATTTATTGCTTTGAACGAAAACATCGTGTTTTTACAAGCCAGCTGCTGTATATAACTGTTCTATTTATTTATTTATTTATTGACACTTTATATACATATACAATAAATACACATATAAGGGCGGGCATATTGCCTTAAGGCAATTTCTTCCTACCTACCCAAACCGTTCAGTTTGAGAAAATTATAAATACATGGACATATTGAATCTTACAATTTTATACAAAAATTAAAAGCAAAGATTAACAAAAATAAATATATGTATAAAAAAAAAAAAAACACTTTACTATGAAGAGAGGAGAGGGGATGGGAAGGAAAGAAGAAGGATAAAGGAACAATTTAAATATTTAGATAGTGACATTTCAATCTCGACTTAAATGTAAATAAAGAAGGGGCGTCTCTAACATTAGTGGGTAGATTATTCCACAATCGAGCGGCTACTACTGTGAAAGAGGAGGCAAAAAAATTAGAGCGATGACAGTTTATTAAAAGGGTTCTCTCGTTACTAGAACGAAGAGATAGTCCGTGTTGTGAAAGAGGTTGGATGAGCTCTCTCAGATAAACAGGCGAAGTGGGATTATTTAAAATATTGTAAAGAAGTGATAGAATGTGAACTGTTAGCGTGGTTCTTATTTGTATCCACTTATTTTCAAATAAAATTCCGTTCAAAACATCAAAGCAATGCGATTACAGATCATTATTTGTTTTAATATTTAGTTAAGTTAAATCAAATTCGTTTTTAAGTAGATTTTTTTTCTCTACGAATATATATATTACCATAAACATTTTTCCTGTGCACCTCAACAGGCCAGGAAGCCCAAATACAGTGGTGAATTGGGGGTACTATTTGCAAACCCGGCGAAATCCATATTTCTTTATTTTGAGCAAATCGCAATAAACTAATGCAATGCTCACCCTCAACTTTTTTTGAAACTTCGATGTTTTATTATAATCAGTAAATATTTTACACGTAAGCAGTGATGACATAAGCATGAATATGTCAAGAAATAGTAGTGAAATAAGAAATTTGAATTATACATGCCAACTTTACAATACTCAAGTAGAAGTTGCCATGTTTGTAACAAACCCGACAATTTAAACGTCAAGTTCTCACAAATAAAGCCGTATTTTTAACTGACAATGTTAAAATAATTGTAAAAAAATGTATTCTGAATAAGTTTCAATTAATATCTCACTTTTTTATAAATTTTGGATTTTTCCGGGTTTGCAAGTAGTACCCTCAATTACAATACATAAAAATCACTTTGAATTTTTGTGTTCTCACCGGGAATCGAACCTGGAACCATACGTACGTGAGTCAAGTGACTTAACCATTACACCACGGAAGCCGCCGTCTATATCTTTTATTATGTTTTTAACTATGGTTTTTTTCTGCATATATACATTTTACCTTGTCTTTAACTATGTTTTTTTTACTACACATTTTACTGCGTTTTCAAATATGTTCTTAACTATGTTTTTTACAATATTTTCACCATGTCTACTACCTCTATTTATTTCCTCCAGTACGTATCAATGTACTTACTTCAAAACGTGAAGATAAAGCATCGGTAGTGTATATACGTAATCGCTCGGGAGAAATTATCTTCAACTATGACGTCATAATGAAGGTATGTAATTTTAGTGCGTTGATATGTGTGCCGTGGCTTCCGCGTCCCTTTAGTATACATCGATGTACCTATCCAAAACTTAAAGATAAAGCGTCGGTAGTTCTTCGTAATCGCTGGGGAAGTTTTGTTTGTAACTGTGACGCCATGGTGAAGGTACGATGTCCTTAACTTCCGATTGTATTCTCAGCCCTGGAGGAGAAGCTGACGGTCTCGCGAGGCTGGCACAGCTTGTATGGAGATGGCGGTCGAAGTAGACGTTGGCACAGCTTCTTTGTTGATCTTGTATGTAAAAAGAACTTATCTCTTAAAATGTTATTTCTGTACTGAACTTAAAGTGTTTTTGACAGGTACTGCGCGCGTTATTACTGTTGCGTGAAGTGCGCTAAGAAATGGGAAGTAAGACGTATTTGGATAGATAAATGTAAATATATTCTCTAGAATTGGTCCAAACAACTAGCGTTTGTATCAAGGAAACTATTAAAAAAAAACAAAATTTAAATTGTATTATAACTTTCAAATAACTTAAGGTAAGGTCACCAACTACCGTTCCCTGCCCTAATACCGCACCCCCGTTTTTCCGTTTAGTAAATCAGCAGAATTCAATTTGTATTACTGCAACTTCATGCTAGTACGCCATTTTGAATATCTGAGTTTGTTGCGTTCTGTCAGAGACGAGAAAAACAAATCTGAATTGGTATATGTACCTATAAAAAAGTGAGTTCAATTGATATTTGGGTAATGTGGAAAATAATGTTTAATTTATTTACATCTTTCATAATTAGTTTCTAGTTTTATAAAATATTCTTCAATATAAAAAAACAAATTATTTTAGTAAGTTGACAGGTTCTCTTGTTTTTAATAAATGCTAACATGCTGGTCTCTATTTGAGGTCGTAATACCGCTCCCAATGTCATGCTTAATTTCACCCGAGGGCGGTATTTGGATTAAGCTTTTTGAGAATTGGTATATAGTTACTTAACCTTATAATCAAAGATAAGCAAATTAATCAAACAGAAAATGTAAAGTACTTGGGTTTGGAAGTGGATGAAAAATTAGCGTGGACAAAACATATCAAAGCAGTTATAAAAAAACTAGGCCTAATTATTGGAATAATGAGAAGAACAGAAGTCTTTGATAAAAGTACAAAATTAATGATATACAATGCTTTTATACTTCCACAGTTTGTATATTGATTAATAATATGGTCGCAATGTAGTAAACAGATGCAAAAATCAATACAAAGAACTATGAATAAAGCACTTAAAGTAACATTTAATTTTAGTAAATCTACTAGAACCACAGATTTATATTAAATAACAAAAATGCTCAATCTAGACTCTAGAGAAATTAATCTACACAGAAATAAAAAAACGATATTTAAGATGAAAAAGAATAAAATAAAGACAAATATTTAATTTAATTTTAACTACAACATACATAAAATAAATTTAAGAGCATCAAATAATAAAACTTGCGAACAACCTAGGACCAACAAAAAAAAAACACTTTTTTGTATACAGAAATAAACTTTTACAATTCACTTTCTAATGACTTAAATAAAATAAATAAAATACGTACTTAAAAAACACCTAAATAAAACAGTTCTTACAACCCGTATGACGATTGATATGTGATGTTATTTTATCGACTTTTTATTTAAACTATTGTGTTATTATATATTATATCCCCTCATACCAGCACTTTTGCTAATTGGGAATATTTCGTACAAATAAAATATGTAATGAACTGAATGCCCTGAACTTAAAATTATCTCTCATCATCTTCAAGGTGCCTGGAAGAATGACTAGACAGGTGCCACCGTTTTGTAGCAACAATTCACGGACAGTGTATACTTTTAATGCCGTTTTAAATAGACTTCATGAACTCGGCAATAGTTATTCCCACGTATCTGATATATTAAGTGTATTAAGTGTAGGGTATTGTTCCTATAGAAAAAACCTTTTGAACATTTTTGAAGATGGTGAATGGTAATTATATTTATTTATTTATGCATTTCATAATATACACAGTTTTGAACATTTTTTTGGTTCGTGTACCTGCACACAAATCTGGATTTTCTCCCAAGACGGGAGTAGGTATATATTTTTATTTATATCCCTACAGAGATGAGGTAGAATTTTTTCAAATTCAAGGTTCAGGATTATGGATATTCGAGCGTTTACAGGGCTTATGACCTGTCATTGGCTGGGCTAAGTGGCCATTTTATGTAGGTACTACAACATTCCCCATTACGCTTATTTAGCGAATATCCACACCAGGTAACATTTTTGGTTTTTGTATATATGCTACGAATCAAGAACCCATCCACAAGCGAGTTGGAAGCGCCATCTATGCATTGATATTGAAATTAAGTATTTAATTAGCAGATTACTTTATTTTATGTAGTTAAGACTCATCAGCCGAGTTAAATTAAGTACTAGTAAACGCCTGCAGATGACTCTGCAATTTATTTTTACTTATATTTTTACCAGATTTTTTATAACATTTTTTTGGTTCGTGTACCTGCACACAAATCTGGATTTTCTCCCAAGACAGGAGTAGGTATATATTTTTATTTATATCCCTACAGAGATGAGGTATCATGATGAGGTACCATAATCCTGAACCTTCAATTTGAAAAAATTCTACCTCATCTCTGTAGGGATATAAATAAAAATATACACAGTTTTTGTTCACTTTACCCGGCTGTATGAAACAGTACTTATAATTTTCTTGTTGTATTACTGTAGAATGTTTTATTATTTAAACTTTCTACTGAATATGCTGTATAATTTTTAGGTTTAATTTTTTTATAAATCTTGGGTATAAGGAAATTAATGTTTTTTTTTTAAATATATATTAAGCCAAATATGTTAGTATTATAAATATTTGTTAAGGGCAGATTTGCCGTTTATGTTAATAAAATAAAAAAATATGTAAAGTTTAAAAACCTTGTATTTTGTCTTGTCATAAGTGAGTAATTGAAGTTGTGAAATGTATACTTTTTTGTTTGAGAAATGTAAAAAAAAAGTGAAATCTCTAAACAATTATAAAAGCGGTGCGTCCAGTAAGTAGTAAGACAATGCTAAAAACCGAAACAAACCCCAAGAATAAAAATTAAACGGAAAAACGAAAAATTTCCCGTTCTCAAAAAGAAAACCTTCACGAGGCAATCCCCTTTTGAGAACAAAACATCAGAAGACGATACACTAAGCCTTATTTCCCCTGATGATAAAGACAGTGACAATAATGATCCCAAGTTTTCTCAGGATAAAGGAGGCAAAAAGTGGATAAGATGCACTAAGTGTTTCTCTTCGGACCACAAAGACTGTGCGGAGTCTTCAGATGTTAAAACAATTCGTTTTTTTTTGTTTTAATAATAAAATTGATGTAGAATATTTATTTCTTATTTATTTGTCTGTCGAATTTCTTAACCCTAATTCCGTCCCCGGGGGCGGTATAAGGACAAAAATAATAAAAAAATATTATTAGCTTATTTTGTACTTTATATTTTTTTGACAGTTTTGTATTGCCATATGGCAAATTTGATAGTAATTTTTAACCTAATACAACAGAGATGAAGAACATTTTAGAAGACGTAATTCAAAAATGACTAATTGGAATCATAATTAATTACACTCGGGGGTGGATACTTCTTAACATGTATATTTTTTTAAATAGTTGTAAACTCGAGACAAGATATGGATTTTTCTAGATTTAAACAATCACTAAGATTGACCAGGTCTTGTCTTGAGGTAGTAATTATTTTTTGTCCTACCCTTAATTTTCTTTATTTGTATTTTATTTCAATTGTGCTTATTATTATAAAGATTTATATTTGCCATTTTTTGAATGGACTAGTAGTCTAAAAAAAACAAAAGGATCCTTATTTAAAGAACAATACACCTGTAGTTTCTTCTCGCATAAACTCAGACAACACCTTTCATGCTAAGCCGCTAAGTTCAACACATCGTTTATTCCCCTACCTTAGGTATTAAAAGGCCCTATTTAATTGTAGAGGTAATATCTTCCCCAAATGCGGCCCTGAGGTTAGCTCTTGTTTGACCCAAGCCACAGTTTGGCCCCTAATATTATTATTCTCTAGAATTATTTACGAATACTAACTGGTGCGTCTCTAGATATTATTTTAAGAGAGAACTTATTTATCAAACAATTCTCGATCATTTCTGTGTATTTATGTCCGTTTTTTATTTTTCTACTTCACCCTGTGTTGGTGTCAAATATTCATTATTCCAGTTTTTCAATAGTATTTTAGCGGGATGTGATGAGATTTTTTTATTGCAACACTTTTCGTTTTAACGATAATATTGTCACCCTTTCTTGTAAAACTTGAAGTTCACAAATGGTCAAAAATGATATTTTGGCGTTTTCTGTTCAAAAAATCTGTTTTTTATGTGAAACTTTTAAATTCGTACAGTGTTGCATTTAAAATAAAAATATATCTTTAAAAACTTCACTAATTATTCGCTACTGAAGTAACCACTTTTTACTCTCCCCTAAACAAAGGTAAATTTTGGACTTACGAGTTTTGCAAGTAAGGCTGACGATATGTCTACCCTTGTTCTATTGCATACACAATGATTGGTCTGACACACGTTTTGTATGTTCGAATCTTGTTTCCGATTCTCATGTGTTCATTGCGCCAAACGACTTTTCTTAGGCATCCAGATGCTGCCAAGGGTTTACTCGTTTGTTCCGAAGTATAGACCGCTGGGGTTTAAGATTTTAGAACCTAAATATTAAAAAACATTTGAGTTTTTTGTTTTAAATGGAATTTTTTTTATCATCAGGAATAATACTTGTGTACTTTGAATCACTCGTATTACTTTTGACTACTACTACCGTCACGCCATTTCTCCGTATGGGTAGGCCGAGAGAACGGACCACCCCACACGTCTATCCTGGCATACATTTCTAGCTTCTTTTACATTACTACATATTGTCATACATGCCCTTCAGGTCTGCTAGCTTTTGAAATGAGCATACGTAAGATTTTAGTTTATCTAATCATGCCACGTCTTCCTTAGTCATCCTTGTCTCACGTTACTATTCCTTCATCATCCATTCGTTCTACATGACCAAACTTTGTCAGAGACCCTTTCTTAATATTTTCATGTTGTTAAAAATAAAATAGTTTATGTAACCCAAACTCTATAAGGCCGAAGGCCCTGTGTTGAGTTGGGATACAACATAATGAAAAGTGGAGGAAGCACGTACATTATTAAATAAAAGCAAAAATTTAAATTTAAAAAATATTACATAAACAAACATATATTCATGTTTATGTATCTGTATCTGTTTATGTAACTTCAATAATACTTGACTCAGATTTACACTCTCGTCTGATTTAATAATTCGTAACCATGTCATACATTGATTTCCCACACATACGTCAAAGAGTTCGCATTTCGACCACGTTCCCTCGGCTTTCGTCATTCCTTTGCCAGTTCTATGTTTCACTTCCATACATAAGTGTTGGGACTAAACCCCCATTTTGCACTGCCAGTTTAGCTTCAAATGACATATTTGAATAAGCAATCTATCACCATCCGCTTCAGAAATGGGTCAATTTTATTGCGACTAAGCAGCGATTCGCAGATATAAATTTATTCCATGAGGTTTTTTTGCGTCAGCTCGTGTGGCACCTTTTTTTTTAATCCAGCCTTCTTCAAATGGTTCAAAATGGTTTAATGATCAATATTCAGCTCTTGAGCGATGCTACGACTGCTAACATAATGGTCTATCTCGATATTTTCCATAAGTTTATCGACATTTTCGACGACAGGCCTGCCAGAACGTGGTGCATCATTCAACTCCACTACACCAGAACGAAATCGCTCGAACCACTGTTGTACAGCACGAACGGAAATGATATTAGCCCCGTATATATTTAAAAATTTTTTGGTCGCTTTTGACGGGTTTTTCTCTTATAGGTTGTAAAAATGTAAAATATGGCGAATTTCTTCCTTTGAGATTTCCATACTCTCGACGCACGATAGTTCACGACTGAACCGACCAAGTGTACTACTATAAAAAATATTTTGTAGTATACACTTATACTTTTACAACGCATCGTATTATCCGATCTGACTAATAATGAGCGAAATATATTTAGTTGAAAAAAAAGGCGCGAAATAGGAAATCACTTTTCCCCAACCCATTATTTTTTTAATTTTATTGGTAAAAGGCCTTTCAAAAGTATTGTAGCAAACGCAAAAGTTATTTTCCCCTCAACAGGCCAGAAGACCTAATTACAGTCGCAAATTACAACACAGAACACCCAGGCTTAAGAAAAATCTCATTTTATTTTGCGATCTCTCCGAGAATTTTACTACACCGCGTATATGGTATTATTCTACTTTTATTTATAATTTTAACCAGTGATTAGGTTTCGGCGTAACTGACCTCATCAGACTAGTGGGAGACTAAACAAATTCCTATGTTATGCACAAGTGCAAACGGGAATAAACGAGTTCAAATCCAAATAATTTCAGTATAAAGTAATGAAATGTATGTGAATTTATGTATTGGTTAAATGTACATACTAAAAATAGATGTAAAATATATAATTTTATGAATGAATAAAAGTGGAATAAAAGTTTATACTTACGTATTTTTATTATTATAATAAAAATGCAGTTCCACCCAGAAATGTTAACAGAAAAACTCAATGTATTGAAATAAATAAGAAAAATGACAAAAAAGTTAGTTGATTATCTGAAGCCCGAAAACTCGAATTTCAGCGTGTAACATTCAAACCAGTACTGCGAGTACTTAAAAATAACAACCCAAACGTATAAACCCAGCCCCACAAACTACCCTGGACCGTTCTGTTATTCTACACATATGCATTACTTACCTAGTGTATATAATTGTTTGTTTGTAGGGGTTATTAAAGTTTATTGTACGTGTGTACAATTAAATTAAACAGTGGTCAGAGAGAGGAAACCATATTAATAAGGTTATTTGAGAAGGTTTGGGCTCGATCCCATAAATATAATATATCAACATTAAATATTTCACACTCCAAGTTTCGTTGTTTGTGGCGGTACAAGGGATTTAAAATGTCACACAGAAATATATCGAGAGACAGAGAAAAATTTAGAAAGGTTAAAAGTCCGCTTTAGATCGACACATGTATTTGTTATTTATTTTTGAAATTGAAACTATATGGATATTTTATAATTTTTTGTTTGAATTATATTGTGGTGTTGTTTGTAAAGTCTGAGTATCATGGTATGGACTATCTTCATGGTAAAATACAATCGTAAAAAAAAAACGAAATGTGTTCATGTTCTCGTTGTTCAGAATAAACGTATTTAAAATAAATAAAAAGAAATACTAGCGTTCTTATAATAAACCAAAATACTAAAATTTTGGTGGCCATTTTCAACGAGTTGTAAATAGCTCACTATTAGAAAATGGCAATCAAGTTGGGGCAGAGTGGGGTTTGAACCTTTGGACTTCTGATCCGCGAGTTTGCAACACTAGCCACGGGACCATGACCAAATTGTTAAACTTATCAGTTCACGGCTTACACCTTTATTCATTGTCACAATACCCTCTTAATTCCTATCTATAATTCCTGCCAAAAGACAGATATTACCAGAAAACCAGAAATGTTTTCTTTTAACCGAATCCTGCTGAGCGCTACTGGATTGATCTCGACTACAATGACGAAATTTTACTGGAAATGGTTCAACGAGAGTTAAGAATATTTACTGACGGCAGTCTCTTAAACGGTAAGGTGGGTGCAGCATTTGTACCCTTTGATGGCATAGAGAGCTGCCGGCAAGAAAGCTACAACTTGAGGACTTCTGCTCTGTTTTTCAGGCGGAAATATTTGCAATCAGAGAAGCTCTAGTTGAAACCAGTGGAAGCAAATAAGGGTTCTGACAGATTGTAAATCAAGCAATAGCTGGTCGAAATTCAGTCAACCCTCTTATTATGGACATTCATACAGATATACAAAAACTAAAATTCAGATCACAGAATGTGTATATCGGATGGATAAGAGGCCACTGCGGGATTTGAGGCAATGAAAGAGCAGCCGGAAAGGCTTGATAAGCTACTCTCAAGAAAACAACTGCCGATTTTGACAGATTTCCTTCAAGTTTTGCCAAAAAGATAATAAGAGGCAGAACTCTTAAGCGACTCTTAAACTCTTAGAAAGACCGGTATTTACGTGAAACTACTGGACTGGTAACTAAAATATTTTTTCCGAAAATCTTTCATGTTTTTCATTTCAAGAAAACGCAGCAAGTTGGCTACGAACTGACTCAAATCCTTACAAGCCACGGATGTTTTATGACCTATCTTCACCGTTTCAAGCTCTCAGAAATCAAAAGCTGTCCATGTGATGATGAGACACCCCAAGATGTCCCTCATTTGTTGATGCATTGTCCCATTTTCAGCTTAGAGCGAATACAGCTGAAGGCGCGATGCAGCAGTTTGGATGAGAACCTAGAAGATATCGTAACAGTAATAAGTCATAAAGACTTATCGCATGAGATAATATCATACATGGTTAAAATAGTAAAGGTGATTGTTGAAATAAATAAAAATAGGACACAAAATGCCTAACGCTCTTAAAGTGGAACGGAAGATCAGCTTATGCCTGTTAGTAGTCCAGTTTCTCCTGTATGAGTTTCCACCACCAGATCCTCACACTATAGTTTAAAAATTAGAAGGAACATACATACCTTTTGCTGTTATTATAAGCCTTGTACATTATAAGCAAGGCAAAAAATATGCAAATTCTTTATAAAAAATTTAAAAAAATATCTATAAATCCTCTTTTTTTTCATCCTCATATACTGTTCATGCGGCTTGACTGTAATAATATGATCTCTCATTCTCTACATATTTTCTCTACAAACATATTTTTATAATAGATTTATATACATCACATCTATTTTTTATTAATCTAACAAACATGTTTCTATAGTAGCATTATTGAAATCACATCTGAAGAAACAATTAATTTATATTCCTTAATCATTTCTTTTTTATGTCCTCAACTAATGGTTGACAGTAGAGATGGGTATTTTGTTTTTATAAAGAAATCATCACAGTTTTTTCCGTTGCTCAATTTCTGTTAATGAAGAAAACAAAAAAAATACAAATTTTCTTAAAGGATATTTTGAATTTTGAAATTATTTTTCATTTTATTTTCATCATCATCATCATTCCCTTTCCACACCAAATGGTGCATAGGGCACTGCATTGGTACACTAATTGCACCGTATCTTGAACATTTTTGTTAAATGAAGGTAAGATGATCAGTCTTTCGTTTCAGATACCAGTTCAGGGACTATGAAATTTTCTGGTGTGAAAACAACTTTTCAAATAAATATTTCATGTCAACCATCGTGAATCGAACCCAAGACCTCTCGCGTGGTAGGCAAACGCGCTGACCATTACGTTTCGAGAGCGATAATGGTATTTTAAAGCAACCTTATTTTATCGAATAAAATTAATATTTTTTAGCTTAAAACTTTTACTAAATGCAAATAAAGACAATTGAACCTACAAAATATATTTTCATTTATTCCGATTATTATTTTTTTATTTGGATTAGTTTTTAAATCACAATATAATAGTTCATTTTGTGATTTAAAAACGAGATGTTTTTTGGGAGGGTCTGTCTTGCAGAACATCGGCTGGCATAGCGGAGTTTAAACTGAGCAAATACATTAAGCTTATACTAAATTCTGTATGAGTAATCTATAATTGTTAAAACACCACAAATAATGAAAAAATTTAACAAACTTAAAATATAATTTTGAGAACTTCATTTACCTTATAATACTGGTTTATAGCTTCTTTCTTCGCAGGAGGAACCGTTTTCCATTTTTCGAAAAACCACATCATTCTTCGATTCCTCAAATGCACGTTTTTTGGTGACCTTTAAAACACATCCGACTTTACTAGACTTCTTAAAACCCTTGTTTTTTCATTATATCTTTTTTTACTTAGATCCTCTTTCTATGCCTTTTTAAACTCTTTTTTAACATTTTTTACGACATATTTAAAACTAAATTTAAGTATTTTTAAATAGAGCGTTTATATTTCAAATTAGTTACTATATCCTCTCTATCAAACAGCTCTAAAAAGGCTGCCATAGTAAAATAAAAATATGTCAACATTTTCGGGACCTTATCGAAATTTCTTAAATTGATTAAAACCTTCATTAAATTGCACCAAAATATTTTTTTTTCTAAAAAAGCAAAACAAAGTTTTGACATATTAATTTTTTTATTAGGTCCATTTAGACAAAATCGCAACAATTTTTTAGCTTTTATTTTTTAACTAAACTTCTCCGGTGGGTGCAACTGGCCGTAAATTAGAATTAATAAAATACTTGCCTTATCTTATTAATTTTATATGATGTTATGACGAAACAAAAATTCCAAAGCCTGTTAACTGGGTAAAAAAGAAAAAAATGACAGAAAGATTTTTCATTCATATAATTAAGACATTAATTTTCCAGGAAAAAAGGCATCTCAGAAGTGAATAGTTACCGCCTTAAGATTTTATTTCCTTTTCCATTAAAAGCTCTGCAAGGATACTTAATACTAATCCTGAATTGAGTAAAATTTTTGCTTTATTCTTATAAGTTCATTAGTTTTTTCAAGCCATAATGGCCAAAGCGTAGGAGCTAGTAATCTGATTCCTTTGTTCGGTGGAAAATAGTCTCTTTGGAATTTGCATGAAAATACCAACCGGATAATTTTGACACACTTTTCAGTATATTTATACTTTCTGTTTGCAGCGCTATTACGGGACTTAATTGTTTTCAAAACGTTAAATACATTTTACGACCCCCAAGATTAGATATTCAAAGCCCTCTTGCTGTTATTTGAGCATCTTTGTTTTTGCTGTAAACAAGCGGAATAGCGTATGTTTTTTATGTTTTCAGGTTTAATTTTGAGGTTATATAATTTCGACAAATAATGTAGGTATCTGGACTAATTTCAAAAACGTTTGAACATAATGTTTGTTTTAAAAAATTTAAACTAGGAATTATGTTCTCTCACAGGGGTGCTCGGTGCTGAGAGAAATATTTTATACTTTATAATTTAGGGACATGCCTTAAATGGATATTGAACGTAATAAAATTGTATAGAGCATATAAATAAAATACTTTTTTCACACTCTAATACAAATACACACAAACACAACTTTTTGTTGTAGCATAATTAAATCAAATAAACCATAACGCCGTTTCAAGAAGATCGATCGGAATATCACAATGTCTTTGCATACAGACTTTGTTTTCTCTACATGTATACATCTTCTCATTCACGCACGCCAATCATTTCTACTCTTGAATAGTTCACATATTAGTGGACCTATCACACATCGCTTTACCACATATATGCCTGAAAGATAGCATTTCCACAGCATTTAGCCTACTTGCGTCCCTGTTTTTCTAAATACATACTTTGCTTCCATACATCAGGGTCGGGACCAGGACTTCAATGTGAACTGCTAAGTTTGCCTCTTGCGACAACCATTTATTTGCCAAGGTTGATTTTAGTACACCGTTCACCGTGTAAAAATATAAATAAACGTGTTTGTTTATAAATTACCTTAAATCAAAACTATTACTCAATGGGAAAAGGGAAAAAAGAGGAAAGAAGAAAGTACGAGAGATTTAGGAAGAGAAAGGAGATGTTTTTTCAGACGTGATTTAAACAGAGATAATTTAGTAACATCTTTGAGGGTGGATGGGAGATGATTCCACAGTCGAGCCGCATGGACACTATATGAGTTAGTTAGATGGGTATTAAGGTATTATTTATTTACAACCAATATAATTTAATTAAAATTTTATTGGTGCTTTGATCCTTGTTTTAATTTAAGTTGTTTATTCTGTAAAATATTAAATTTATTTTGTACGCTTAACACAACGTGTTCACCAACCTTGTGTTTTCTTGGCGGGCTTTCATACTTCATCCCGGGGCTGTTATTACCCGAGCAACAAAACATTTGTAGCAAATGGGGGTGTGTGGAATATATTTCTTCCCCATAATGAGTCTTTTAAACTTGTAGAGACTTGTTAACAAGGGCCATAAAACTTTTGAAGGAGCTCCGAGCTAGACAGTTAGACATTGCTCATTAAAAACCAGTACATAAGGCCGCGACATCGTCGGCTTTGGCCACGATTTGGCGCATGGCTTCGCGTTGCAGCCGCCGTGGCTATTTTTGTAAAGTTTGTATTTTCTCCATTGACAATTTTGGATAAATCAAAATTGTTTTTAAAATAGGATTTAACATTAAAAAAAAAAAAAACATTTTCACCCCCATAAATGTTTCATATATTAAATGTGAACATTATCTGTGATCGTTTTCTTCCAAACTTAAAAATGAGCACCAAAATTAAGGGTTATAAGTCATTAGAAAGAAAAATTTCTGCTCTACAAGACATTGTGTTTACTTTTAGGTGATATTGTTTTGATTATTTCGTAATTTATCCGTGTTAATTAAAATTTTTTTTTCAAGTTTAAGTTTTTATCTACTAAGACATCAGCGGCTTATTTATGAATACATTTTAAAGATTTTAGTAAAGGTGTAACATTTTTTTTTAAGAATTTGAAGTTTCGGTCCAGTTCAATTCAATGCTGAAATACGGTGTTTATAAGTTAAAAAAAGCTTCATACGAGTACTTGCGATAATTTGTTCATATTTTGTACTTCATAATTATTATGCACTGCTGTGATTATTTCTGCAAATATTTTTTTTTATAAAAGGTTCTTAGAACCGTTGATGTATTAATAAATAAATAAAAAATAAAAAAAATAAAACAAAATAATTTACAATGTAAATAATACCTTAGTAGCTTCACTAGATACAAAAGTACCTGTTCTACAGCTACATATATTATAAACATGTGTATATACACCATAATAATATTGATTCTGTGTCAAAAAATGAGAAAATTACAAAATTGAATTCTTTGAACATTTATGAATAAGTTTAAAAATTAAAAACGTAGATAAAAAAATGTGAAACAAAAAAATTGATAACGAACCAATAAATGCAATAAAATAAAAATTAATAAATATTTTTTTAAAAATGACAACTAACAGTCTACGTTCCAAAAACTTAAACCAAGTAAAGAAAATTACAGATTTTGAAGATATAAATATAAAAAAAAAAATATATATGAACGAAACACAAACATTAATCAACTCATACAGCTGACTTCTTGCGATTATGAGGATCCATTTTTTTACTTCTAGTGGGAATTTAGTTTTGGACAAATTATTAATTTCTTGAGGTAGCTTATCATAGAATCGAGGTCCTACAAAACTTGAGTGTCTTTTGTAAAAAATTGTCTTCATTTAAGGAACAACAAGACTACCTTTAGTAATGGCTCTGGATTTTTGGGAGTGTATTCTAACCAGTTGATGTTAAATGATGTATGTTTCTTGCACCAGACTGAAAAAACTGGTGCAAAAAACACAACGCAAAATTCTAAACATTTTCTTTAAAATCGTCTACTTAACATAAATCAAATCTTTATTTAAAAATACAGACTTTACAAATTGAATTCGGTTATTTAAAACGATGCATTTAAAAAAAAAACATTTGAAATTATGTCACACCAGAATTTGAAAAAACTAGCACTTGCTAGTAGATTTGCTAATCGTACGGGCTACATTTTGTTCCAGTAAAGTTTCCTAGAATACTCGAACTCATAAACCGCATAGGACTTTAGTCAAATTAAACGCGATATAGAGTACACGTAGGACAACAAGTTGAAAAAAGCTGCTAAGGACTAAAATTAATGAAAAAAACGCTCTATTGCGAGTATTTACATCAAATTTATCGGGAGATTGTAGACAATAGAAGAAATTGCGAATCTCTAAACTTAAAATAAAATTCTAAAACTAACTCTGATTTAATTTTAAAGTAACGTTATTTCCGACAAATTAATAGAAAACATGGAATATTATATTATCATACTCTTAAAGAATATTTGAAAAATATGTACAATCTGTTTTTTACAATGTACATATAATATGTATGGTACAAAAACGCAAATTTCTGGCAAGGGAAAAGTTATTAGACATCGGCCACAGTTTTTCTGTTCCTTTTTTACACCCTTATTCAGATCGAAATACAGAGTGTTTAAATCTACCGATTGTAAAGTGAACAAATAGCAATACTTCTCGGTACAATTAAGACCAAATGACGGTGAGAATCGTCCGAATCTGTGTTTTATGACCAACACGTTCAGACTCCATTCAGAGAGGGTCAGCTGCGGTTCGGGCCAAAAAGGCTTTTTGTCGATTCGGGGTTGGAATCACGAACGGAATTAATGACACAGGGTGGACGTATGCTAACCTAAGGGGGGTGAAAATTAATCTAATTCGTTTCCCTGGCAAAAAACGTTTTAGAGAAATTTCTGCAAATGGCAGCAGTGTAAAACCTCAAACCTCCCCCCGCTTTGTCTGAGTTAACTTTAATAGTGGGATGTGTGGAAATAATATTTTTCGCATTTAGAACAAGTAATTACGTTGTTTGTTTGGCGTAATGTGTTCTACTAGCATATGTTAGCAGATCCGTGGTCTAATGAATAAGTTTTATAATATGTGCTCATTGTTCTTCTTTTTTTCATTCAGTTTAATGGCCAATGACGTGCGCTTTCCCGGTGGTTTTTGATTTCATTGTATTTTTTTTATTTCATTGACGGGTGCCGTGATGTAGTTGGTTAGATTGCGAACTGTGAAACTGGCGTCGCGGTTTCGATTCCTGCCAGTTGCAAGAATAGCATCTAAGATAGTTTTTTTTGCCATCTTATATGTTTAAAAAAAATAAAAATTCTGAAGACCGTTCAGTTTTTAAAATATCAAAATTTAAAAAACGAACCTGATTTTTCTTCTCTCGCAATGTAATTCTTAAATATTTCTCTGTGATTTAAATTTTTTTTTTTTGCTTTTTCATATTTATTTAAATATTTTGTTCATATTTTTTATTACTTACGTATTTGTTTTTACTTGTTACTATTGTAATAGTTATGCAATTTTATCATTTTTTGTTTTGTATTTATTTATGAAAATATATATTGCTGCTTGATTTCAAAAGTGCCACAAATCAAAAGTTGTCTTTTTTCAGTGGACCCAATCAAAGTTTTAAAGATGAATTTTCGTTTTTTTTTAAATAATCTTACCTTTTAAATTTATATTTTAAGATGGAGTCATTAGATTCGTTTGTTAAAGCTGTATCTATCTAATTTTAGAGTTTTGTACTTTTACCCATAGAGCTCTGAAGTTAGACACCAAAACGCAGAATGCCAAAAGAGCCGTTGTGTGATTTTGATAATTTAAAATGCTAGATCCATGGGAGTCTTTTTTTTTATAGAAAAATATAACCGATTCAAGTCTCATTTTTGCAAAAGAATGAAATTTCTGGGTTTTCGATTTGTGGCTCTTTCGAATTTAAGCGGCGATATATGATCAAACGGTTTTTTTTTCTTCATAATTTTGTTTGATAAATATGAATAAGGCAATTTATGTAAATATAAAAATTTTATAAATGCGAAAGTGTATTTTTTTGTGTTTCCTTAACGCCTTAACGTTGCAATCGATTGACATATTTTTTGCATGGGGATAGCTGGAGAGGTGAAAAGATACTTTTTTTTTTCAAAATTTAAAAAAATTCAAAAAATATTATTTATATTTAATACGCCAACAATGAGCATCATCATTTGAAAATAAGTATGCGGCAAGGTGGGACGTCAAAAAGAATCAATGGTTTGTTTTGCTTTCCGTTTTGGTCTGTGGTAGGATTTTAGATTTGTGAACAAAATAACGATGCTAAGTTACTATGGACAGTATAATCATATTTTTTTCATAGTGATAGTTAGAAGACCGGCAATCGATACAAGCTACAAACTACTTTCTATCTTAAAAAAATATATTGTTCCATCGGAAATATTCTTATTAATAAACGACACACTTATTCATTACCTAACTATTTTTTTCCTAACACCGTGGAGCAAAGCTATGGGTAAAGGCTAGTAATGTCATACTCGAACATATAAAATTGGGAACAAACGTTATTTTAAACTAACTCTTGTGTGGCTGTGATGTCACACTAGTCGACATACGATACAAGACTTGATATATCTTTCTTATTTTTTAAATGACGAAGTTGTATTTGTTATAATCTTTAAATTGACAATTTTGCAGCAGATTTGGATAGCTAAATTTGTATGGCTGGATTTTAATACAAAATTATTATTTAACCTTGCTTCTCGAAGAATGCTATCCGCAAATACAGCAATTTATCTGTATTAGAGAGAGCACGTGTATAGGACACATAACAAGGAAGACAGAGACGCCGTTGTGCTGCCGCCGTAGCCACCGTAACCACTGTAGCTGCCGTAGCCACCGTAGCCGCCGTAACTACCGTAGCCGATGTGGTGTGAAACAAATTCAGTCGGTTGTTGACAGTGATGAGGGGTGCACGCGTGAATTATGAGCAGCTTCGTGTTTTTCTTTTCTTTAACAGGGCTAAATCATTTGTTTATTTTTATAAATTATTATTAATTTGTGTGTCTCTATGTTTTTTTTTTCGTCAAATGTCTGAGCTTTAAAATATTTCGTTTATTGATTGTGGTAACACGGTGTTACATCACCGCCCGCTAAGATATTATTTACCACAGTCTTTTAAGAGTTAATAAAAATAAAAATAAAATTATTTTTAAGTGATTATTTTACAATTTGTACCTAAAAGTTGGCTTAAATTAAGTAAATTTTTAGTGCTTCTTTTTTAAAACCTTAAATACAACTTTTTTTATTACACTATATGTGGCGTGTTGTTGACGTATTTCACGATATCCGGTTTTTTTTTGGATAACATACAAATTTCATAATGTCATCTAATAATTGTAAATCATTTACTGTTTGTTATGTTATATGGAAATATTAAAATATATATATATTTAAATAAGTTTTAACCAATGTTAACCGTCAATGTTTATCAATATAACTTTCTAAACATAATTTTATGTAATGTCACGAGATACGCAAAAGCTTTAAGTACAAAACAACCTAAATATCTTGGCCACTATTGCAAAGATATAATGTTTCTTCCACAAGTAATTCGTTACTTCTTTAAGACTTGAATAAAGTTTCACTATAATAGTCTATTTTTTCTCATCAAAGGGATGGTTCGCACGCGACCGGTTACACATCGAACGGTGTAACTTACTCCAAAAGAGTAGTTTGGGTAAATTATGGACCCCGGGGACTTGTATCAATTATCCAAACTCACCCCGAGTCTCGAGTCACGGTGATTTCAGGAAACTTTTCACTATACTGTTTGGAAGTGGCCGACGGAAGTATCGGTTTCGTCCAGTTTCGGCCAGTAAAACGAGTTTCGCCCGCGGTTTGGTTTCGTCTAAAAATTGGCCAAAGGTTGGCACGACCAAAACTTGCGATGGGGATATGTCGTATTACGTTTGGCTGTACTTGGGTGCATCTTATGGTTCGTGACTCGGCCGCGTGCCCTGTGACCTTTAGTTTATTTTGGCTTTCGCATAACTATTCGTGTATGTAAAATTAGCACAATTAGGCTTATTGGATTATTGTCCATTAAAATAATTAGTTATTGTTTTACCATTGTCTTCCATAAAGAATAAAAACTAGACTAATTTTCCCATTTGTTGCCTATAGTTAGTTCTAAAATAATCCATTTGTATTTTCTTAATAACCATGTATGAGTTTTTTAGTTTTTGTATCGTACATTAAAAAACTGCTACAAATAAGTTATACATATAACATAACAAAAAAAAAGCGCTAAAAATAAACTTATTTACACATTAAATTGTTGCCTTGTATTTCATTTTGTGTTTAATTTAAAACCTATTTTGATGAACTTGTTAGGTTTAACAATACAGTTGCTCAATTTTGGGTGTTTTGAAGTGACATTCAACTCATTTCCATAATGACATATTACAACAGGGATGAAGAACATTTAAGAAAAGGTAATATAGAAATCTAGGCATCTACAGGGCTTATCACCTGGCTGGTTTAAGTGGCCACTTTACACACAGTGTAACATTCACCATTCTGCCTATATTTAAACATCTATATTCCTTCAATTCTTTCATCTGTTGATGTTTGTGAAGTTATTTTTTTCTATAAGTTTCTTTTCCGGGTGAAACTAGAACAAAAGCTGATATTTGGTTATGGATTCGGCTGAAAATTTTGTTCGGTTGGTCACTTTTAGCAATTATTAGCAATCACAAGAATGCCTGAAATTTTTTGCAAATTTTAGCACAATTCAAAGACTTGTCAAACTTATTTGGGGTTATATATACAATAAAATTTTAAGTAGAAGTACATATATGTGGAATAAAAATATGTGGTGCTTATCTGCAAGAATTATAAGCAAAAGACAAACTCTCAAGTGCTACATTGAATACTCAAATGGTGATGCCGGCTAATGTTGATTCTGTTTTTGTGCTGCAGAAGAGATCTGTTTGAGCATTTTTTTATACGAGTCCCCGACAATCGCTAAGAGATATGTTTAAAAAATCAATATATTGGCAGTCACATATCAATATATCTATAAAAATTTAATGAACGTTCATAAAAATATTGTTTTTTTTAAAGAAACAGAGATTTCTATAGGTTCAACACTTAAAATAAATATATTCTAGTTGTGCCCACCACTAGACTGCAAAAAATAATTATTATTTTTCCTCATTTTTCCTCAAACTGCATTCAATTGTACAATAAGGTACCTTTTAAAATTCAGGCTTTGCCATCTATTTTTTTAAAAAGATTTTGTTAAGCACAGCCTGTTTGGAAAGAGCTACTATAGAGTCAAATAATATTTGCAGGGCAAGACAGTTTGGCATTAGATTTGCAATTATTAATTTATTTTTTTTGATTTAAGTTTTTTATTAAAATTCCTTCGGAAGGTCTTATTTACTTATTATTGATTTATATTTTAATAATTTACATTTTATTAATTTATATTTTATAGTTTTAATTTATTTATCGAAGATAATAAGAGATTCAGTGAATCCTATTTAACTAATAATAATAATAAAGTAATTCAATAGACGTGTTTTTGAAATTTTTCGCCCAAAATGAAAAATTTTCGGAATCATTCGTATTCAAAGATTGAAATAACAGCTGAACTGTGCGCAAAGGTATTGTGAAAAGCTAATATATTTGCTGAAATCGCTAGTTTTTGTTAAACCTTTTCAATATCACCCCTCTCTTCACATTTCTCTCGGCTTTCACCCACTGTTCCATGTTAATAGCCAACCACAAAATAGAGCCTTCTCTTAATCGCGTCCACTTAATTTCGCACAAAGCCTCCAGACTCGCCCCTAGCGAATAAAGTTATTTATTCATAATAACTTTGCAAAATATATTATCTTCTAAAGCTCACTAACGCTTTTAGTCCGACCGAAATTTGGAAAACTAAAACATGTATTGTATATTGAACACTTAATTTATTTAAGCTTGTCAAAAAAAGCAAACTAATTTTTTATACAATCTGTTACTAAAAAACTACATTTATTAATACATTTTAGTATATTAAGTGAGTCTTCGGCACGGGTAACATCATTGAGGTCACATTGAATTTATTATTAATCTTTTTTTATTATATGGAAAAATAATGAATTATAAATCAAAATAACTATACTTATACATAACCACTTACCGACTTGTCTACGTCCTACGGTTTTAAAACGAATTCGTCTCTTCGGCAGGACATATACTACACTAATATGGAAATCTCATTATACACCTTTTTTTTAAAATAACACTTGTGAATTACTGTACAGAATACCCAGGCTTGCGAAAAAACAAATGAATTTTTTTTGTTCTTATCGGGAATCGAACCCGGAACCCTCCATTCGTGAGTCACTGCGCAAAAATTTAAAACCAAATTTATGATAGGATACATGCTGTTAAAATTTAACAAGGGTGCATATTGGTGTTAGCTTCTAATTGTATTTGTCCTATCAGCACATTGATGTTTTTGTGCAATTACTATGGCGAAAGTGTATAAGTGGGATTCACATGTTAGTGTAGTCAGTCTCATGATGAAGAAACGGGTGCGTCTCGGAACCGTTGGACACAGACAAGTAGTTGAATACAAATATTTTTTGAAATATTTGACAACAAAGTTGATACTTTTATGTATTAAAAGTAATTTTATTAATTTGTTAATTGTTTTTATTAAGATTGGCATAATTGTGAAAGTTAATAAGTAGACAATAATTTGAGCCCGGTAAAATATTTGCAGACTTGTACTGAAATTTAAGCCTCTAAGGATTTATTTAAAAATACTGAAATCTCAACAGAGATGAAGGAATAATCGTTGAACGATATCTAAACCAAAATGTAAATAATATATAAACCTAGTCATATACAGGGGTCGCAATCTGTCATTGGTTGGTTTGAGTGATCAGTTTATATACTGTGTGACATTTACCATTTTGCGTAATGTTTGTGATAGATATCAGCATATTAATCTGTGTACGGGTGGTTGAAAAATAAGGTTCTGAGTATGAAACTGAACCAGAACCCTGGATGAGTGCCTTCGACTCGATGGCTACTCTCAGGTATGAATTGTAAATAAGAAGATCGAGTGGAGATAAGTCTAGATGGTTGTGTAGTGGTTTATGCATTCGCCTACGGTTATTTATGTCGTAGATTCGATTCCTACCAGGGCAAACATAAAATAGTGATTTAAGCTGACATGCCGGTTTCGCAGTTTAGTGGGTTTCATTATTCTTCCTTTTATATATTTTTGTTTATGTTTTACCTTCTTAAATAAAAATAATTAACAAAAAAAATTAAAATATTTTCAATTAAACCAAAATTATAGGACAAAAAGGTGGTTCAACACAGCAATGTTTCGCAGCTACTAGACTAGGTTCTGAAGCGTAGGAATAATTTAGAGTTATAAAAATATTATATTTTCTTTTTCGTAGGTCTCTCATGACTGAAGTTCGTGACTACCATCTCGTACTCTTGAAACTATAGTACTCTACTTGCTCCGGTACCCCTCGATTCTGAGAGCGGTGCCTATTGTAGATTTTATCTGATTAGACCAACCCATGGAAGCCCACCCTCGTCTTCTTTTCCTCTCTCTCTACTGACTACGGCAAGCTTCTCCAAACGATGTTCTTCTTTCCTTGCGAGGTGACCAAATTCTCAGAGAACTCTTCTGAGGCACATGGTCGAGAGTCTGTCAGTCAGCTTCAATTCCTGAATAATGGAGGCGTTGATGCATCGGACAGTACTTAATATTTTTAACTTTTACGAAAATGATTTGAACCAATGTTACGTATTATATTTAAATAAAACTTTTAATGTTGGAATAATGAGAAGAACAGATGTCTTTGACAAAAGTACAAAATTAATGATGTATAATGCTTTTATACTTCCACACTTTGTATATGGATTAATAATATGGTCGTAATGTAGTAAACATATGCAAGAATCAATACAAAGAACAATGAATAAAGCGCTTAAAGTAACATTTGATTTTAATAAATATACTTGAACCACAGATTTATATAGAATAACAAAAATGCTGAATCTAGAGGAATCGATCTACACAGAAAAAATAAAAACGATATTTAAGATGAAAAAGAATAAAATAAAGACAAATATTAAATTTAATTTTAACTACAACATATATAAAATAAATACAAGAGCATCAAATAATTTAACTTGCACACAACCTAGGACGAACAGAAAAAAAAAAGTTTTTTGTATACAGCAATAAATTTTTACAATTCACTTTCTAATGATCTAAAAATATACAAAACATGTACGTACTTAAAAAACACTTAAATAAAACAGTTCTTACAGCCCGTGTGACGAGTGATATGTGATGTTATTTTATTGAATTTTTATTTAAACTATTGTGTTATCATATATAATATCCCCTTATACCAGCACTTTTGCTGATTGGGAATATTTCGTACAAATAAAATTTGTAATAAAATGTAATTTGTAAAGTTTAAAAACCTTATATTTTATAATAAATAAAATAAATAAATAAAATAAAATAAAATGTTTGTATTTTATTTTAAAACGGGTGAAAAGAAAAGTAAGCACTAACAAAGTTAGTGGTTTTTAAGTGATCTAGAAAATCTACGCATTAAAAACATTGATTTAAATATTTATGAATAATTTATTAGCATCATATTTATCTTCCATTCTGGCATGAATTTATTTTCCTAGGCGTCAACCTTCAATTCAATTTAATTTTAATCCTCATAAAGAAAAAACTCCCACACAACAGAGTCTTCATGCAAACCAGTTTGTTATAATCCGCTTAAAACTTGAGCTGAGCTTGGATCAACATTATCGTTACTGAAACCGGTAACCAAAAGTGTTAGCAATAAAATAGCGCCAAAATGGAAAATTCTCTCCCCGAGGATACAAAAAACAGACCACTTTTCGGATTAGCTCTGCAAACTGGTTTTTGCTTCAACCCCCGAGACCGCACTTCAAGGGATGGGCATGTTTAATAGTTGCGCAAAAAATACTACGCTGTGCTGGGAGATTAAAAGTTCTGTGTTTCATTCCCATACGCAATTCATCCTTAGTCCGTCAAGGTTCAATGTAGGCCCATCAGAAAACAAAATAATTCTGTGTTAATATACAAAAAAAAGGTTTTTTTAGACGAAAAAGGCTGACGAGATAGTTCAGTGGCTGGATACAAAAAATATTTTCCTCCAGGCGGTAAAAATTAGAGCATTAAATTGTAACGCAAAGTTTTTTTTAAATGTATGAAAAAAATTATAAAAATAATTTTAATACTAAAAAACTACTTTAAGAGACGTCATTAGTTTTTCCGAATCTTGTGTTGGGGCACATTCCCAGTTTACGGGAAGCCAATTCACCAATCAGCAGAACTCACCAAAGAAAAATTGTAACGTCACACGCGGAGTAATTTCAAAATTACAAAAGTTTAGAAAAATCATAGCGCTGGCAAAACAATACAATCAAATATTTTTGTTTTGCTTAGTTCGATAGACTTTTAATAAATATATTTTTTTTAAAAACCACAAAACTACCTCTTAAGAAATCCAGTGGTTTTTCAGCTATTTTACTTCACAAAAGTCAACGTATGGAAGTTGAGCAGAATGGTGAACGTTACGCAGTGTGGAAAGTGGTCACGTTTAGGCCATTTAAAAATTTATAGT
The DNA here is from genome assembly GCF_059751315.1 of Micrasema longulum. Classification (NCBI taxonomy): domain Eukaryota; kingdom Metazoa; phylum Arthropoda; class Insecta; order Trichoptera; family Brachycentridae; genus Micrasema; species Micrasema longulum. Next base: position 192,440 of record NW_028278312.1, read on the forward strand.
GGAGGTGGGTAGAAGTAAAATGGATGGTCTCATTCGCTCTAATCAATATTGAATCACCTGCTCCACAGTTTATGTTATATTTTTGTTCTTTTACTGTGCGTTTTCTAATATAAATAAAAAAGTATGAAAAAAAAATATGAACAGAAATACGTAGCGTTTAAAACTGTCTTAACATTTTGTAATTTCTCTCTGTATTTTAAGTTTTCTTTGTATATTCTCACATGATAAAAAATATATATATATATTGCTGAGCGTCCTCGGCACGCGTATTCCCAGTGACGTCACATTGTTTTTATTATTTATTATTGTTTGTAATGTAAATTTAAAAAAATATATATATTTATAAACTAGCCAATGGCAAATCATAAGCCCTGTATATGCCTAGACTTCTATATTCCCTTCTCAAAACGTTTTCTCTGTATTGGAATAAATTTAGAAAAATAAATATTTAAAAACTCGACTAAATCTATGTTCAGGGAACAAACAGTTAGTTTGATATTTTCCAAACGTATATGACCACGTTTCGACTTTATCTATTCCCGACCTTTTAATCAAAACAAGAAATCTAGTTTGTTTATTTAAAGAGACTGTAGTAAATAAAACAAACATTAAATGCTTTGCGTTAGGAATCCACCTAATCAATAAATCACAATAAAAGGGGCAGACACGCAAGGGGGAATTGATTACACATATCTGCGTATTTCAACCTTTACTTGAAAAGGAAAACCAATAAAAGTCATGGTATAAATTAATTATTTACCCCATAAACCGTCAACAAACGAAATGATTTCCTTTTTCAATATCTCTATGAGAGATTAAGCGAATACAATGACATTCTTGTTTATTTGACATCCAACCTGGAGCGCGTCAAAGGGTGAAAGTAATAAAATTGGACACTCATTCTGTTTCTACAGTTATAAAAAAAAATCATTTGTTTTAATGTGATTTATTTGATTTTATGGATTATTATATCACTAAGTAATCTGACAACTACTATCATATAAGAGCTCAAAATTCCTTGGACCTCTTAACTTTCAAAAGCCTTCTGATCTTTGGACTTTTGTGAAAAATTATATAACAAAGATTTTTTAAAGCTTTGAAATATTTGAAACAAGATTCAATCACTGAATTCTCTAGAACTGTTATCATGGTTTATCATGTAGGAATGCATAAGTATAAAAATCTTAATTTCGTCGATTCGTGTGTACCGTTGTTTCTATACTAGTATTTGCATTATTTATTAAATCATTTGTGTGTTTTGACACCAAATTTTTTTTTTTTTTTTTCTATGAGATATTTATTAATTAACAATTCGTCAATCAAATTATCTTCCAACTGCCTTTATAACAAAAAGAGGTATATTTAATTTTCAAATATCACTTATTTAGAAATTTTGAAATATTTATATTTTTCGCGTGATGTTATGTTCGTTCTATCTTCTAAGTAGGCGTTCTATTATATCTGCCTAGGCCTACAGAAAAGCGGCGTGTTTTGTTTATCTGTTGTTCATCTGAAAAAGGGTTGATTATGATATTTACTCTTACAGTAAAAAATCTTCTGGAAATCTTTTATGATTTTTTTTATTTTTTTTATATAGTGTTACTCACCAACATAATATCTGATAAAATAGATTCCCCCGAATTGGTTACCCGCATTCATCTTAAGGTACCACAGAGACAAACGCGTTATACACAGCTTTTACACATACCTAAATGCAGAACAAATTCGTCAAAAAACGCAACGATTAACCGTATTATGGATACGTATAACAGGAAATTTAACGACTTAGATATATTTACCAAAAATACTAAATTTATCAAAACTCCCATAGGTAATAAATTGTCCGTATTCTTCTCTCCGTTGCTCTCTATCCCTGAACAAATATAAGTTTTATAGTGAGAAGATCTTTTAATATAATTATGTATCACCGTACTGCGGGCCAACTGTTTGTGACACCTGATTTTTATAATCCAAATCATTTCTATTAAATTTATATGTTATTCTTATTTATATATTATGTAGGTGCATATACGAGTAATATGCATTTGTGTGTTTGTTTTGAATCAACGTTCGCGTATTGTCAAACCTTATTTTATTGTTGTCATTATTTCGTATTTACTGCATTTTGTGGTTACCTACCGTATTGTATAGGACTCGTCGCACATTATTCATTCGATGTGTATCAGTTAAATTTTAAAATAAAATGCTTTTTTCTTCACAATACGGTTTTGAAATTTAACATAATTAATAAAAAAAATACAATTTATGTAATTTCGTCATTTGAATTTTAACAAAAAGGTTTCTAACTTTTTACTAAGCTCTTTATTGTACCATTTTTATTACAATGTACAAGTTTTAAACAATTATTTTTTTATACTTACGCACCCACAAACATGCACCCTCTCCCTCATTCATTCCCACACGCACATGTATCCTCTCCCTCATTCATTCACGCATACACACATTCACATACACATGAATACAAACGTCACACAAATACAATTACTAAACTTCTTTTCTTAAATATTATGTGTCATTATATTTACTGTGGATTTTTTTAATTGGCTTTGGCATTGTTAAGATTTTTCTACTTATTTTGTTTATGTAATAGCTGTAAAAATCCCAAATAAAATAAAATAAATAAATAAATAAAATTTATTTCAACAGAGAGGGAAAAAGTTTTCGGGAAGGGAATATGGAAGTCTAGGCATTTACAGGGCTTTTGACCTGTCATTGGCTGGTTTGAGTGGCCACTTTGGTCATAAGCCTTGTAAATGCCTAGACTTCCATATTCCCTTCTCGAAAACTTTTTCCCTCTCTGTTGAAATAAATTGAAATACGAACAACTCCCTAGGGAGGAAATCCAGCCAGTCTGCAAGCATTTGGACATAATCAAACATTGTTAAATAAATAAAACTTTAGCGAGAAAAATTCTCATTAGATTTACGTTGAAAAATACATTGAATTTATAACTACACCAAATTCGATGGATGCTGAGATTCATGAACATTTTCTATTTTCCTCGCTGTAGACCTATGTGGTATGTTCTCCAAAGGGCCAATGCTCTTGCGACGTAGATCCCCAGCTGTACTTCCATCCAATCGCCGATCTTCCAAGAGAACTATTTCCAAGGGACTGATTATGCAGTGCAACGTAAGGTGGTCTGGTGGTGTCAATTTTTCGTACATGACCGTACCAGTCTCTTCTTCGCTGTTTTTTTTTATCATTCGATATCCGCAGCCTTTTATATCTCTTTTATTCTGGTGGTCTTCATGCGATACCTTAGAATTTTGCCTGTTATCACCCCCAGTGTGTTTATCTCGGAAGTCTTCAATACTTTTTTTAGAAAACGTCAATAACAATACTTTTACCTTCCAATTGAATATAAAAAAACAACTTAAATAAACACACAGCTAATTAAACGTGATTTACGAAATCCATAACAATGCGTAAGCAGTTAATAACGTTTATTGTTAGTGTCGAAGTTGGAAGCGATCAAACATTTCCATGGAAGGGGGTGGTCCCAATTATTCATGCGATTACACCACCGATTATGTCTATTTGTCATCGGGACTGTCCGCCGAGCCTCCCCTAACTCATTCTCCCTGCAAACTTACCCTGTCCAACCTCTCAACCCCCGCCTTTCAAACACACCTGGAACAACCCGAAATATAAAAGGGAATAGAAATTCACAATGATTTCGTTACTAGTTGGTTTCATATTCATTAGCTACTTTGGTGGCTAGCCAGGTTTGTGAGGTGATGGAAAAATAATAGACCTGTGAGAGAGGTAACCTCGTTAATCATAATTACACAGATTACTTGGATGAGATGAGATTTTACCTCACGCATTATTAAATTTGATGTTATTTTTATTACGAAAAACATATTCTGCTGACAATTATTGTGTGCTTATTTACGCTTTATTAAGTTAGTTCATAACCTTTTTGGAACCAATATAAACTTTTAATAACATAACATTTTTTTTTTTAATTCTCAATAATATATTTTTTCAAATTCATTTGAAATATTTCGGTCTTTTCTATCTTCTCTATTTCTTCAGGTAACTCATTGTACAGCTTCAATCCCTTGTACAATGAGTTTTGAGATTCTGTGTTTCTCCTCATTGGTAATCTTTTTTTTTTTCCGTTGTTTCATGTGTTATCATTGTTGGTTAAATTTATTATTGTTTTTATTATATTCATACCCTTAATTATTTTATTTATAAAAAAATTCTACAATATATTTTATTTGCTGCTTTATTGTAAGCAAGCCATTTTTTTTGTGCATTCTTTCTACTTTGGAATACATATTTCTTTCGAGTATAATTCTCATCGCCGTATTTTGAAGAATAAGTTTATTTTCAATATTTCCTTCATTACATAAAAAAAGCAAGGAGAAACGGTATGTGGACATATTTATGATTGTTTTATATACAAGAACACTACTCTATATCTCTAATATTTTGTAATCTTCCAATAAACGTAATTTTATGTTACATATTGAGATTGCTTAGTGGGATTATATTATATTGCTTGATTGGATTATCTTGAAATATCATAAACAAATCTTTTCATTCAATAAATTTGATATTGATATAAGTTGTGTTCGTTTTCTAATACCGCCTATATAACGCCTGTATAACACCAACTCTCCTCTATGGAAGCAAATCGTGGCACCTCACTAGGGCTTAAAACAGGAAAATACTGAGTTTTGAGAATAGGTGTATTAAATATAACACCAGACAACAACAACACTATCATATTGAAAAAGCAAAGACAAACACAGGACAGTCAAAAATACTACATAATGGACTTAAACACTACAACAACCTACCTTACTACTTGAAAACTTTTAATGGAGACAAATTTAAAATCAATCTGAAAAAGCACATGATGACTGAACTAACTAGACTAGACGAGACATAAAATGACTAGACAATATTAAATTTCTAATGTAACCCTAACGGGTTTTTTAAAATTGTAAATAAATAAAATAAAAAATTAAACAAATTTTGGGGGTGCGTGGTTTGACTTTGTGTGGAATAAAGTAATAAAAGAACGGACGCAGCAAACTTCGGTGACAACTATCATCAAGGTGATAATGTTGGCTTGGCCATGTACTGCAAATGCCTCCTGAGAGCCTTAACCACGCTTGTCTACTTTACAAAGCATCAGGATCTCGACGTCCTGGACGTCTACAGCTGACTGTTTGAACCTGACTTGGGAGGATGCACAGGAACTGGCAGCCGACAGACATCCCTGAAGGATCTTTGTGGACACCATATGCTCTAACTTGAGAGCAGACATGGAATCACATTGATGATGATACAGTTATCTGGCCACAACTCGTCTGCTCAGCTAATTCTACGGTGGTTTGAAAGGATCTTCATGAATCATATGATTTAAGGGGTCCTCATTGAAGTTCTTTGGTCGTCTGGAGCGCTTATAGTCTTTAAAATCAAATTTCTCGTAATTAAAACGTAAAGACCAATGACTAGCTGTCCTTTTATTCATAGAATCTTCACCGTAAACTGCCCAAATATCGCGAACAACTTTTTTTCCTCGATTGAGCGCGAATAGAAGGAACTATCAAAAATGCTCATTTTCGTCTACTTGACATTCTATTTTGAAGACTTGTAATCAAATAAAGTAATAAATTTAACGTAACTGATCAGCTCTTCGATGTTATAAAACCACATATTAATCCCAATGAACATGGATTCTTTAAAAAACGGTCAGTTGAATCAAATCTTTGTGAATTTACTGATATTGTTTTGAATGCAATGGATGCAGGTTTTCAGGTAGACGTTTTATATACGGATTATTCAAAGGTTTTCGATAAAATAAGTCATTCGGTCTTACTTCGCAAGCTTTGGAACATTGGTATACGGGGTAATCTGTATCGTTGGATATGTTCCTATATTTGTAACCACAGTCAATCGGTCTCACTCAAAGGATTTAATTCATCATTTAAACCAATCCCATCAGGTGTCCCTCAAGCTTCGCATCTTGGACCCTTATTTTTTTATTATTTATTTCAATGATATAAGTTTGTGCATTCAAAATTCAATTTTTTTGCTATACGCTGATGACAATAAAGTATTTAAAATTGTGTCTTCAATAAATGATTGCGAGTTCTTCAAACTGACTTAGATAGAATCTGTTGCTATTGCAAGGACAATCAGTTATTATTGAATTCTGATAAATGTCTTGTCATGTCATTTACTCAAATTATCTGGGAAAATTGTCAATCGTTCAATGAAAGCGAGAGATTTGGGTGTACTGATGGATGATGAGCTTTTATTTAGAGATCACATAAATACAATAGTAGATAAGGCGTACAGACTTCTAGGGTTTATCTTACGAATCTCCAAGCCATTCTCATCACCAAATACATTAAAACTTCTTTACTATACTTATGTGCGAAGTCGACTCGAATTCGCTTCATTAGTATGGTCCCCTCAATATAATGTATATATTAATCAAATTGAAAACATTCAAAAGAAATTTATAAGGAGCCTGGAATATCGTTTTGGCAACATTGAAAATGATTTCGGCGCATCTTTGATCAATTTTAATATAGAATCACTACAAAAAAGGCGCCTTACATATGATTTAATTTTTCTTTTTAAAATTCTCAATAATATAATTGATTCGCCGTATCTTTTACAAAATATTGGTTTCTGTTGTCCTCTTCGCTATACTAGATTAAATCCCCTTTTCTATCTACCAACTTGTAAAAACAATTATACTTTGAATTCATTCATTAGACGTACCTGTAGAATTTATAACGGACTCATATTGATGTAGACATTTTTAACTGCACGTTGCATTTGTACAGAAAATTTCTTCATGGGGTCGATTATTTGGGATATTTGCTGAATGTGCATCTTGAGTGGTTTATGCTATGTATATTGTATATGTGCCGCATGTAATGTACATGTTTGTGTATGTTTTATATGTGCGTTCATGTGTGTGCGTGAATGGCTCGGAGTGTACATTCGGTATTTTTATTTATTACCTCCATGGAAAACGCAAATGTAAATAATTATTCTTTTCTCACTTAAAATTCTTTTTTTTTTTTTTTGTCACATTTAATGTTTATATTTTTTAATTTATGTAAACTTAATTGGTCTTTTTATGTTAAAAAAAATGTTGTTTTTAATACTTATTTTGTATGACTATATGTTTTCTGAATAAAATAAAAAATAAATAAAAAAAGTAAAAGCAAACAAACCACCTTGTAAAGCAGAATTTTTTTCTTTCGAATGACGTAAGTTTTATCATTTTATTATATTTTGTGCTAAACGTAGTGCTAAACGTATACAATTTATGTTTACACCCGATAGATAATGGAAAAAAATAGAAGAATAAAAAATGTTGGCCTCGTGGTGTAATTTTCAGCACGTTAGCCTATCACGCAAGATGTCTCGGGTTCGATTTGCGATATGATTGATGTGAAATATTTATTTAAAAGGGTGTTTTTACACTAGAATATTTCATAGTCCCTGGACTGGTACCTGAAGCATAAGGCTGATCATATTACCTTCATGTAACAAAAACGATTAAGATACGCTGCGATTAGTGTACCAATGCAGTGCCCTATGCACCATAAGGGGCGGAAATGGAACGATGATGATGATGAGATAATAGAAAATACGAAGATAAATTGTATTTTTTTCCATTTGATATCCAATTATCTAGATTAAGCTCTGGTATCGCTCATATCATAATATAAGCTTTTAATCTAATCCTATAAAATGAAATTCTTAATACGACGTAAATAATTTTGAAAAACAAATTTCATTTTTCTCAGTCACGTAGATTCGCATTCTAATTATTTTTGGTGAAGATAATTAAATGATGCAAAAACTATTACGTCTTTGATATATTATTTTTTTTGTATTTTATTTATTTAATAAGGTAAACATGAACAGAAAATATATAAAAGGAAAAATAATGAAACCAACTAAACTACGAAACCGGCTTGTCAGCAGGTTTCTTATTTTTTCTTTACAAAGAAAAACGTTAGATTAATTATATAATTTAAAAATTAGTATAAACATTGTTAAGAACTAAAAGCTTTTGTATTTTAACACAAAGTTTGTTTACAAAACAATAAATAAATGATTGTTAACATAAAATAATAATCAATATAAAGCCGTGTTACATATGAGCCATTTAACTATTTTTTCCTTAAAATTTTGTCAATATTTTCTTTTAAGATCTGCTTAGGAATCTTATTAAAATTTTGGTAATTGTATAATGAAGTGTTCTTTATAATTGTTTTGTTAAATAGACGTTATTTTTTTTCTCAGCTCACACGTTTATTTAGTTGACAAAATATATTTACAAATTTCTAAATTCCTTGATTGAGACATATTTAACACTTCTTTTCAGTAAAAAAATACCTGCGTATGATTTGTCACTTTTTAAAGCATATTGAGTTATATTTATCATTAGATTCGTCTCAATGAGATCTACAATGTGGAAAATATGGTATGTCTTCGTTTAATAACGTCAAAGAATTTTAGCCGCTACTCTTTATAATACGTCTATTTTTTTATTTCCTAGGAGGCAAATTGAGCTATTTGACATCAGACGAGGCATACTAGCTTTAGAAATGGAGTAATGATTAACAATCATGATATGTTTTATATTGTCGTCTTTGTTTAAGGTGTTATAATATGATATGCTAAACATATCTTGATTTTTAAGTATGAACTCAAAACAAAAAAAAAATAAGACAATCATCGTTACATTCCCTAATAACAATAATTAATTAAAACCAAAAAAGTTTTTCATGGTATTTTTTTTTGATTTTTCATATTCGTAATGCAAAAACGTCGAAAAATAAAATGTTTTATAGACAATAAACAATTTTATAAACAAATATCATGGTATTATTCATTTATTTATAATTGTTATGTACGCCCAGAGGGCTTTTTCATGACAGTACAAAATAAAAATTCAAGCGTTTTTTGATAAAAACAAGTCAACATACCCGTCAAAACAGTTGTTTCAATACATGAAGGTGCTGGATATGAGACAACTGTTTCCACACTTCTGTTTGAATAAGAAGAGATCAAAACAAAATATTCGTACGAGGTTTCCCAGAGCATGAACTGCCATACTTAAAAACCATTACAACTTTTGCCCTTTATCAGAAGTGCTAGGATATTTATTTATTGTACAGCGCCCTTAGGGAGATTTTCATAAAATTGGCGCTATATAAATTATCCAAACATATATATATATATCGCACCGAGAGTGTTTAACTCTCAAGGACCAAAACTATTTGTTCCTTAGTGGGAGAAAATTGAGTGGGAAACTCCTTGATGATTTTTCGAATGTTAGAGTTTGCTGTTTAGCATAGGAGTATCGATGTGCCATATATTTATTTCTTTAAATTATTATTATGTTTCTCTTTAAATATAGTATTTGTGGTACTTGTATGTTTGTGACAACTAATTACCCGTCCCAACTTAACACAGGACTTTGACTTCCATGGAGTTTGGACTTATGGCTCAAAAAATGTGTGATTAAATACTTATAAGTTAATAAATATGTAGGTCTGATACATATTTACGTCGAAAACTCAAAAGTTACCAAGCGACATGCACCAATTTAACAAAAGAGCTATGTTTTTTTTAAAATTTCTCTTGTAAATGAATAATCTCATATTTCAAAGATTATGAATAAAAAAAAACAAAAAATAATAATTTTCCCTTCTGTTAAGTTGCTGTACTTGTATGTGGCATGATAATTTTTCCCATTCCAGCCGTAATATGTATCTTATAAACAATTTTTTATCAAATTACATTATAAAAGTTTATTTGTCTCAATACTAGAATTTGTAATTCATTGAACATGTACTTGATATTTGTGTATTATTTTTGTAAAATTTGAGTCTTAATTATTTAAACTGCTTACTGTTTAATGTGTGTATTAAAAAAACTATGATTTACAAAATAAATAAATTTGCACTCTGCAATACATAATGGCGATTTCGATTCTTTACTCATATGAAATAACTTGGCTAATACAAAGCGCCGTTAGTTCCGTTTTCGATCGAAAAATTCATGAATTTTCAATGTTTGAAATTGGGGATCAAACAACAGCAGGACCTTTGTCCGCTCCCGGGGGATTAGCGTGAATTATGATGTCTACAAAATTTCGTCCTATTGGTGCAAGATAGATTAGCAGACGATTTACAGGATGTTTGCACCTGTATATAACGTGATTCGGAACGGTCAGTATTGTATAAGTGTAAGTTGTGACGCAATAGTAAAGTGCATACACTATCATCATACATTATCATATATTCACATATATATTTGTTTAACTTTAGATTTACACAACTAGACAAATATACTGTTTATTAGACAAGTAAATGGACGTCTCATTTAACAATTGGGGACCGTTTTTACAAAGCGAAATACATACAAAAAAAACCAAATGTGTTTTTAACGGAAATCAAATCTTCTGTGTGAGATCTATCAATTAGTGAAATAATATTTTAGCAAAGCGATATATGAGCAAAGCTGCTTATAGTAGAATCAGATAAAAGTATCATTTAATTGTATAAAAATGTAAAAAAATAAAGAAATAAATGCCTATACATATGGGTATGTTAGCATGTAAAATATAATTTTAAAAATATGATTTCACGCAAATGCAAACTTACATTTTGTTCCAAAAACAAATTAACTTTTCTGTACATCTCTATCACAAAATATGTAAATATATTGTTTTTTGGAAAGTTAGATTTTTAAGTGAATGGTTCCACTTCTTTTATAACATTGATTTCCGGTATATAAGGGAGGATGTTGATATTTCTATCACACGGCCTTTTTGTTTTTGTTAAAATCGTTACTTTTTTTTTTATCATAAAAAACCTTATTTTGAAACGTTTACTTATGTGGATATTTAGCTTTGTAAAAACATTCCTCAATTTGAACTTTTTTATTTTAATTTTCCAATACAATGAATTAACATAAGACGATCATGTTTATTAATAAACTACTAATCTAAGTTTACGTACAATACACTCTTCATATATTTATTATAAAAACGAATGACAAATATTTTCAATCGTCACTCGAGTACAATTTTAGATTTTTTTAAATGTTCCTTTTAGATGGCATTAATTTTATGGTATTCTATTTAGATTACTTACTTGATATTAAATCAAACCCTTATGTAATTTAACGCATTTAGTTGTAATGATGTAATAACTTTTATTTATAAATAAGTTTTTAATTTAAAATTACTTGGTACACTTCCACTTATTAATTTTGAAAAATTTAAATAAAAAATAAATAAAATAAAAGCATTTAGTTGTGTTTTAAGACAAAAAAGGGTTTTTTATACTGTTTGTGTAGTAAAAGTTTAGTAATGAGGAAGAATGGCAATATCCGACATCAGCCCTCGATATAATTTTCCGAACCCACAGTGAAAGGGGAAATAAAAAAAATAATGGTGAAATTAAATTGAAATTGCGGCTTATGAAATTAAAATTAAAATTTATAGTTAATCAATTTTTTTTTTTAGTATTAACAAAACCGACAGGAAGACTCTAGAAAACTTTTAAAATTTCGGGCACGTAGGGAGTGCGCTTTTACTGTCAAATTTGGACAATTGTTGCGCCTTACACATTTGTTAGAAAATATCCTGTAAGGCACAAAAAATATTTTTTTAATTCTTAAAAGTATTCAAATAAATGTAAACTTAGTTGGTACATACATAAATTATAATAACGTTTCGACCTCTCTAATAGACTGAATCCTCGTGTTAAGACAAGTATTGTCTTTGAATTGAATTGTCCGCTTTCTTTAAATACAAGATAAAACGTTACTGTACCATTTCCAAGTTATCCTAAAGAGCCATGCTGGAAAACAGAAATTAAGTGGAAACTAAACCTTAACTTGAATCCAGATGTTGTGATATTACCAAGGAACCACAACTCCGATGATTAATATAACTTTTGAACGAAATTTTATCTTTAAAGATATAAAAGTAGAGTTGAAAGCCTCGACATTTACAAAGTTTATGACTAATCGTAAAAGAGTTGTAACTTTATCGGTGGAGGTGAGATTCATGTAAACTATTTAACCTACTACGCAACGCGTTAAAATACTTATAAATCAGTATTCTTCTAAGAGCAGTTGATTTTATCAGCTTAGAACAGGCACCGCCTTTTGACCAAAATCCGTTACATGTCTGCAAACATTTGGTTATACTCAAAGTGCTGTTAAAGTAAATCATTATTTTGTTTTTTCTTTCAGAGTCTAAAACATTATATTTCATTTTCCCAATATTCTTTTTTAATACAAGAAAACGTTTTTAAATTAAATCTAAAATAAAACATTTTCCCTGTAAGGCTAAGGAAAACATTACGAGGTCGATAAAGAAAAGTTTTATTTCCACAGTAAATTCGACATTCAAATCTACAAATACTTTATTATTTCCTTATAGTTTCCAATCGGATATCCAAAATCAAACTGAAGGCACTCATTGAATATTTGAAAGGGTAAAATACCTTTAAGGGCCTATGAACATACTAGAATCTTAGATTTAGGAGAACTAACCCTTATTGTATACCCTAATAATAGGGGATAAATAAATTTGCTGATTTTGCTCAAATATTTCCTGAATATGTATTATGCAAAACCATGTTTTAAGTAAATGTATTTCAACCAATACATATGTTTAGAGTTTGCTTAGAGCAGCGTTGTCAACTTCCATCAAGCAAAACTCGATAGGTTCAGAAAAATAAATCGGTAGATATGCTGTCAGCTAGAACCGTTTCCAAAAAATTCATTAAACTTTTCCTTGTGACGATTCACCCTGTCAAAAACTGTTATCTTTCAGATTTTTCAATTTTCTTGGGAAGGAGGGCAAGGGGTTGTATTGTTACATAATTAAAATAACCTATTGTTTTTTTTTTTAAATAATCAGAAAAATAACTATTAAATCTAGTAGATTACTCCCAAAGTCGGTAGATTTACCAAAAAATTGGTAGATGGACAAATCACAAGATCCTAGAGGTCAATCATTTGCAGTACCGTTTCTGGTAAAAATGTTGTCTTCAAACTTGTTTCGCAGTAAATTCTTGGTTTCATTTATAGCACTGTACGTTTGGCGGACCAAACACTGATTTTTAAAGCGATTTTTTTTACAATTTACAAGCATTGTTGGTGAATAAAATAAAATTTAAACTAAACACTTTGTAATTTTTACCACTAAATTGGAAATGATATTCCACAAAGTAAATACTTTAACAACAAATAATATAGTTGTTTGTAAGTTTTATTATTGGGTAATCTACGTTTTTCTACAGACCACAAATTTAAATATAATACCGCCATCACATTTTCTATTTCTTTAATTGTTTTTCATTTTATTATTTAAAAAGAATCTCGCTCCTAATAGTTAAGTTAGCAGTTATGATTATAGTACAAACAGTGTAATTTTATGCTTTTATGTAAAGGATCTTCGCCGACAAGCCATATAAATTGGCTTGGTGAGTCTTGTAATAAAAAAATCATTTATGAAAAAAAAATGCATGTGGACGATTTATAAATAATAAATAATTTGACAAGAGACAAGAGAAATCTCAGGTTGTATTTAGATTATAAAACAACCGTTGTGTTTCAAACCAGGTCTATATTTTATTTTTTTAATAAAAGCAGTTAAAGAACGTGTTTTAATTTTTTTCGCTTTCTTATTTACACTTTTTTTAACAATCATAATAAATTTTCATTTTTGTATGAAAAATTATCAATATTTTTCTTTATAAATACTATTCTCACATTTTATTTACCAACGTCAATATTATGAACACTTCTTAATTGTCTGTTTTTTTTATTACAGGTATGTTACATAAGTCAACCTTATTTACAAATTGACATCAAGGCGACCATTTGTAAAAAAAAGTGATCATCAAGAAGGTATCGTATGAAAATTTTAGATTAATTAACCATAATTTTATAACGAAGGGTTACAAAATACTTTTTCCTACAAACCTACCATATTGTAATATAATTAAGTGAATATAAAACAAGATTTTTTGAACAACTTTTTTTTAAAATAGATTTAGTTTTTCTACTCATATTTCTTGGTAGAACTGCATTTTTATTATAATGATAAAAATACGTATAAAGTTTTATTCCACTTTTATTTATGAAAGATATATTTAGATATTTTGAATCAGGTAGAAGAATTTATGTATCTGGGAAGTATGTTTACTAGGGATGGAAATATCGAGAAAGATATTGAAAGGAGGGTGAGAGCCGGGAACATGGTGAACAATGGACTGAAATCTACTTTGGCAAACAAATGTTTATTGCAGGAGGCTAAACTAGCAGTTTACAAAAGTGAAGTATGGAATTGGAAAAATGATGATGTAAGTAGGTTAAATGCTGTCGAAATGTGATCCTTTAGGCAAATGTGTGGTAAAACGATGTATGATAGGTGCACAAATGTTGAAATCCGTGAACTGTGTAAGGCTGCGATATGCATTATCGACAAAATCAAGAAAGGGGTGCTGCGTTGGTTTGGACACGTAGAACGAATGGACAATGAAAGAACGGCTATAAGGATCAACGATGAGAATGTTGATGGATGCAGAAAACGAGGAAGGCCGAGAAAGACATGGCACGATCAAGTTCATCAAATACTTAAGATGGACACGTCAAAAGTAGGAATAATCGGCGTGCGTGCATGAGAAGATGTATGAATGCAGAGAAATCGAGGTCTGTATGCAAAGATAGAGTGATAAGGCATTCTATCCTCTCTGCCGATGGTTTGTTTGTTTATTTGGGAGAAAAAGATGTAATCTAACTAAGAAAGACACTCATATAATTTTATTCAGATAAAAGAGACAGTAATTATCAGGTGATTATTTCCTAACCACAATTATCGAAAATTAATTTTAAATAACTTCCGGTTTCCACATAGTGACTTCATGGATTTTTTTCATTCATTCGTTAAGAATTTTTGGTAACAAAATCAACATTATTATTTTTCTTACATAGGTATCTTCGAAATTTTTGTTCTTATTTAAAATATTGCATTCATTGTATTTTATGTAAATATATACGAACTGAGGTTTCGTTCATTAATAAATTTAAATAATGCTTTAGGCACTTATTTCTACCTTAAACCACATCTCACTTTCTCCACAAATCAATCTTCACATGTTTCATCTACTACTCACCAAACTATCACTTACTAACCGATAATGAACTTCTAAAGCCACCCATCATTGCCTTCTCGCCTTCCTGTGCAATATCTTCTCTCTATCCATCAGCTTGGGGTGGTATTCTAACGATAACGGATCACCGCGGAGCTTGGGGATGCAACTTACCCCTAAATTATAATATGGGAACATAACTTGTAAACAGCATGTGACATCTAATTTGTCTTATGCAGTTAAACTTCGATACCACGACACGTTTAACTTAAAAAATACACACTTACTTAACTATAAGCCTATCAAATATGGGTAAATAATTGTATTGATCGGGTTATTTTCTTTTCAACTAAAATGTTTCATCAAAAATGTTTTGAGTATGTCAAAATGTTTATAGACAAGCTGGATTTCCTCTTAAGGGAGTTATTTAGACCTAAATATGTTACAACATGCAGGAAAAACATTTTTTGAGAGGGGAATATAAAAATCAAGGCATTTACAGGGCTCATGATCTATCATTGGCTGGTTCAAGGAACCACTTTACATTTTCACATTCATTGCACTTTACGTTTTTAATTTTAAAAAAACATGTAAAAATAAACAAAGCAGTGATCAGTCATACTTCATTGGTACTTAAAAAACATTAAAAACATTTAACAGTGTGGTTTTCTGTTTTTGTTGTAGAAATTATCTACAAAATATGTTAACACATATAATGACTAAAAGAATTTATTTTTTTTTGAATTTTTTTGTTTTGTTTTAACGTTGTAAAACATGTATTTGTAGACACACAAGAATATTTTCACTTAGAAAACAATTTACTTTTTTAATTATCTTTTATTTAAAATAACTCCAGAAAATAGAAAACTTGTATTTAATCAAAAGATCATCTTATATGTATTTAATTTAATAATATCTCAAATAAATTACATGGTCCAAATTTTCAACTTATTTTTCATCGCATTTAAAACTCTCAAATAAACTATTTCTAAATCAAAACATGAGAATAAAGCAATTCAACATTAATAATGAACGTATTTAAACGATCCATATAATTATTTTACTAATTTGAAAAATTAAAGAAATTATGAAATTTTGCGTACAAGCAGGTATGCCATTAATTACCAAAAAGTAAGCATATATTTTTACCCTTTAAACACACAGTTGGCGAATCGCCGGACAATGTCATGTTGGCTTTTAACCACAAAGCCAGCTGGCTATTCGCCGATTTTTATTTAAATTATAATTTTTACAAAAAAAATCATGTAAATGCACCATCGTCATGAATATGAGTTATGCTTTATAATAAATTATTATTTTAGTTTTTCTATAGTTTACTGTTTTCGAATATATTTTTAAAAAATTACTGGTATTTTAGTTTTTAAAAAAACATGTAAACAGTAATAAAAATATTCCTGGTTAAATGGATTTTAACAAAGACTAATTTTACAACAACAAAAACAAACCATCACAGTGTTTCCCCGCAATAGTAGGCAGACAGGAATAGTACGCCACATCACTCTATCTTTTTATACAGATCTGGCTTCCTCTATATTCATACATCTTCTCATGCACGCGCGCCGATTATTATGACTTTTGACATGTTCATCTTAAGTATTTGTTGGATTGAGTCATGCCATGGTCTTCCTCTATTTCTACATCCATTGTAAATATTTTAAGTCGTTCTTTCGCTGTCCATTCGCTCTACATCTCCAAACCAGCGCAGAGCTCCTTTTTTATATTGTCGATAATGCCTATCTCAGACTTACATAATGTACGGATCCCGACATTTGTGCATCTATCGTACATTGTTTTACCACACATTTGCCTGAGACATCGCATTCTGACAGCATTCAGCCTACTTTCACCCCTGTTTTACCAAGTACATACTTTGTTCGCATACATCAGGGTCAGGACCAGGACTCCATTATGAACTGCTAATTTTACCGCTTGCGACAAACATTTATTAGCCAAGGTTGATTTCAGTGCATCGTTCACTCTGTTCCGGACACTCGCCCTTCTTTCAATATCTTTCTCAGTCATTCCATCCCTAGTAATCATATTTCCCAGATACACAAATTCCTCTACTTGTTTAAGTTAAACTTTTAGTTTTAGTTAGGAGTTGCTTAATTATTTACCTTGCTAATAATATACAAGGTTTAATTTTCAAAAGTGGATATTTCTGCAATTCAATTTCTTTAAATTTATCTAAACTGTTAGAATCAGGAGGGATATACTAATGTGTGTCAATCAGGAACTTAGGAATTCTTAGCATTTGCTCATGCGTGATTTCACATTCAGTCATGCTTTAATTTTTTTCAAAAACCATCACATCCGATTTATCGACATTCATCAGAAAATTGCTTCCCTTTTGCTGCTCGACTTTTGTAACCAAGAGTTGCTGTTCCGCTTTGTAACTTTAACCAATCTTATTTCATTTCAAAAAGCGAAACCGCATTATAAATATTTTTGTTGGATTTCAACACGATTCTGATTAAAATCTCAAATAAAATTCCTTGGTTAACTTATATTGTGTTGTTTTATTTGACCGACGAGCGCTTTCGCATAAGTAGAAATCTTAAGGAACGGTAAATTCTTTACATCGGTCGTTTTAAATTTATTTTTCTATTTATAAGTTTTTGGTTGATAAAAACATCTGGAAAGAATTATTATTTAAGGAACAAAAACAAACATTTAAAAATAGCAGAACTGATGTTCTAATCTCAAAAAAAACTAGTGTATAGGTTAAGATGTCGCAAACGACATACCAGTCTTAAAGATCACTGCTTAGACGAAAGCGCTACTTGGTCAATAAAACGAAATAAACCAAAGAATCTCATTGATATATTTATCAAAATTATTGATTATAAAGTTTTATCTACCAAACGGATATGTTGATGTATTTTTATTTCAAAAGAAAACTCTAATTAAACAGTTTTGCGCTAGAAAACAAGAGTTTACTTTAGCAAATCAGCCTCGGTGCAAATGTTCCAAAAACAATTCCAAAGACTATTTTTACTTTTTCTTTTTCTTGTCGTAAGTTTTTTCTCAAACTTATTCTCTGAATGTTGTTTATTTTCGTTTTTTCCGCCCCTTCTAAGTGCAACACTTAAAACTTTTGTTAAAGGTATTTACAACAACTTCAAATCGATTTGTTTGCTAACTTTATTCGTCTGCTTACGAAAAAAAATATCTCAAATTTGATTTTCTGATGTTATTCCGCATTTAAAATGTGTTTTTTTAAAAACATTAAATCTTTTTAATATCGGTTGTAGGATGACAAAAGGATACCAATATCTCACCTTTTCTAAACTGTATAGGACAAGCAAATAATTTATGTTTTCTTTGAAGCGTGTAAAGAAAAGATAAACCCCATATTTAACTTTCAATATGAAAATCATACACTAATTTTTTATGTCTATTTATAACCGTTTATTGAATTTTTAAATACTAAAATAAAATTAAGTTTATATTCGAAGCACCAACTTAGTGGTTTTTCACTATAGTAAAATTTTTAACAAGTGTTTCGCAATTATTGGTGCATTTTTAAATAAATTTGATCAAATAGACTGCTTCTAGGCTTTTAAGTAATAATAAATTGAACATATCAAGTTCTACATGTACATGTATAATGATTATAATTATGGAAATAACCGATTTCATCATTCGGGTTCATTTAGTAATATGGATTTCGATACTTATAATTTATGTTTTCGAGAAATTTATAATATTTAAAATAAACTTAAATAAGCATTTATTGGCATATTTTGTAAAATAAATTATGAATCAACTGACTTTTAGATACTTAGGGTGGTAATTATATTAATAATATTACAATAAAGTTGAGTTTTCTATGGCTTAAGAACATGATAAGAATTAATGCAAACATGCATTTTAAAATTATTGATCTTTTTCTAAAACGCATTATGCAAGCGGGTACAAAAAGAGAAATAGTGTTATTAATTAAACATGTTAAATAGTGGTTAAGATATCAATCCCCGTGCAACATTAAAATTCATCGCTATACACTCTATAGTTAATATTTTTTGATATGTTGGTCAGTTTGCACATATGCTTTTTGCTATTAAGTGTCTTTTTCCAGCCATAACCATAACAAACCGGGTATCATGCTTTACATTTGACGTGCATTTCTCCTCCCAACTCCTCGCTGTGCCACACCACTAACCCGTACTGAGAGTTTTGATCAAAGGTGTTCAACAAATCACAGTAAGAGCAGTGCAATGCCATATTATAGCTATATTGTAGCATACTCTCGCAACAGAAGTTTATGATAAAATGTATGAATTTTTCAGAAAATTCAAAATACAATGGCGTAGTTTTATAAACGCTACAATGACAATCATGAGATAATTTAATTCGTCTTTATATCATTTTAGCTGGGGTATTTCTGGTACCCCCCTTAGGAAATCTAAAGATAATGAAACGTATATTCATTGTCCATGACGGTTACTATTATTGCAGCATACTTCATTTTTTTATTTTTTTTAATACAACAGGCCAGGCGGCCTAATTACACTGGTGAATCTGGCACGCGACATCTAGACTTAAAAATAAATTACTTTTGTATTTTAGCCATAACACCGCATAATAGCAAACTTTTTTAAAAATTAATTTATTTATAAACTCATGCGAATTACATTCATTTAGAAAAAAATAAAATAATTCTAAATTCATTGTGAAAAATAATATTTTTAACATCTTTTATAAAAGTAGTCAAGGTCTTCTGTTTAGTTTAGTCTGATAGTTTATTGGGGAATTTCTGTCCCGGGTTTGTTAGTCTCGACTGTTTTTATCTCGTTTTAGAATGATGCACATGATATTGTTCTGATATTCTCGTATTGTGTCCGTGTATACTACAATTTTTTTCAAGTTTTAGTTCTTGGTCATTAATTGGGTAATTAATGAACAAATTTTAGGATTCTAGTTGAAAGAGTTTTGTTGTATTTAATTGTTTAGTTTGCTTAAAGCGTGCTTTAGTTGCTATCAAATAAGAGAGGGCAACTGCTTAATTCAATATTATATTTTGATATCTTTGTAGTCTATTTATGACATTTTTATTTCGTGTTCCCCGTAGTAAGTTGCATATAATATATTTTAGGTTTTACATAGAACAAGGTTTCTGATATTGAAAAAAAGGGCTATGTATAGCGTGTGAGCTCGCCAATATATGACAGTAAAATTTTTATTGTCTTTGAATTTCCTAGAGTTTTAACCATCGAAAAAAAAGAAGATTGCAAATAAAATCAACAGACAATGGAAATTTGATGTGTATTATTTTAATATATTGTTTATAACAGAAAAATACATAGAGAAATATGCATTTTTATTTTTTGTAATAAAAACAGTCTAGTAAATTCGAATAAATATAAATACGCTTTATATTAACTATATTAATTAAAATGCAAAAATAACATTGAATACTTGAAAAATGAATATTACTGAGTGTTACAAACATAATTTAAAAAACGGATAGCGATTAAAAGTAAAAACTATCTTTAGTTAAATTCTTATAGCGATAAATACATAAACATTATAAAACAGGAGTTATACAAATACAAAAATAATATTGTAACTAGGCGGCTACCTACACGGTTAAATTTCGAAACACCGCGCAAATCTTTATCTCGGCTACGCTATGTAAAATGAAAAAAAATATTTAAATTAATAATTTCATCACGTCATGAAGTCGCCCCTGGGTAGCGCCTGCTAACGTCAATCAACAAAAACATCCTCGTTTTAATTACAATATTTCGGCTACGCCATAAATCTCTTTTTTTAAATAATTTCTCACGTCACAAAGTCGCCCCTGGGTAGCGCCTCCTAACGTCAATCAACAAAAACATCCTCGTTTTATAACAGTATTTCGGCTACGCCATGAATTTCTTAAAAAATTGTCAAAACGTCACAAAGCCACTCTCTGAGTGTCGCTACTGACATCATTTACAAAAACATAATTATTTGTGCTTTTTTCAGGTACGAAACATTTTTTTTAAATACACCTACCTAACCGATAAAATACTATTAGTAATTAAACCAAGGTTTGCTTTAAAGTTCCGTATGGCCAAATAATATTACTTATTATTAGAATATTATTGACATGAAGTTCAAGCATTGCTGCATTCACGTTGCTTTACTTCTGAGAGCTCAACTGCTATGTTTTTCTATGGTTATGTTAATGTCATCTGTCATGTATTGGCGAGCTCACAGGCTATACTTACGCCGAAAAAAATTATCGATAATGTCGATACTTTACTTATTTAATTATTGAAACGAATTGTCCCTGTCAATTGTCTGACTATTGTTAGTCTTAGGTATTTAACATGTTCAATTCCAATTAGTCGCTCATCATTTATGTAAGCATCTATTTTATGCCATTTTTCACTTAATTCATAATGTATATGTTACTTTTTTTTCATTAAGTTTAATATAGTTTAGAGAAGTTTGTATTTGTCCATTTAATCTATATAGTTTGGGCATTGTTTGTTAATACGTTTTTTATAGTATTATTCATTTTTACTCATTATATTTGATATGTTTCCACTTGACATGAAAACATGTCATTGTAAAAATAAAATTATGTTTTTATTACGTAAGTGGTTAGTAGACAGAAAGTTCCTATATTGATTTATTATTTATGTAAAACATTTTTTTTATCTCTCATTCAATACATTTTTTTTATTTTCTTAGGTTAACCTTTTCTTCTATTTCTTTCATATTTTATTTAAATTTTTTAGATCTTAATTTTTATAGGTACTTTTAATTTCCTTTTTAATTTTATTTTTTATGTAGAGTGAATTGAAATTTTCGATTTACTTGTTTTTTTTTATCTAGTTTTGATAACATTTATGAGCACACACTATTTATATATGTGTTTAATCTTTTAATATATTTTTTTAAATAAAATTTATTCGAGTAAGTTGCTATTATTTTATTTTAATTGTGTTATTTTACTTTATTTTCTTACTTTAAAAAATAAAAATAATTAAAATATTTCTTTAAACTATTTTTTATATTTATTATTTTATATGTATACAGTATTATGTGTGTACTCTTTTTATTTGATTACTAATTAAAACTAATGTCTGAGCACCCGATGACAAACTATTATTGAATAGTTTATCGTGACAAAATATATTTTAATACTTTGTTTTTTTTAATGTATTAATATTATCATAATGTGTATATTTTATTTAATAAAGACTATGAAAAAAAAACTTTCTAATAAAAAACTTAGTAGACTTAGTAATTGAAATAACAGCTTCCTCCTTCGTTATACGAGTATTATTACGATAGAAAATACGTTTCATGCTTATTAAATGAAACCAAAAATTCGTTTTTTCCACGGTGCATAATTATTTCACCGTACAAACTTTAAATTATGTCATACGTTCATAAAAAAATGCCCTTCTTTACATACATATTGCATGTAGCGTTTTTGCATCAAAGAAAATTTATTCAGAAACATCTACTTGATGTAATGTAATGCATGTTACGTTTTTTTTGCAAAAAAAACCTTTATAAAATCAGACTCGTGGAGAAAAATTACATGAAAATATATATTTCAATATGAGAGAGGAGAAGAAGGCAGATTTAGATGTCTTCTGAGTCAAAAATAGTATTTTTATATTTTATTTAGTCTATTACATTTTAGTTTCTAAAAAATTGCCACTTTATGAATTAAAAAATGAGCACCAAAAATAAAAAAAACACATTTGAGTACATGTCATTAAAAAAAAAAAAATTTTTTTTACTTAACATATATTATTTTGTTTAATAACAAGCCTTCGAAATGGAATATGAACATTTTCTTCTGTTCGCGTTCAATCGAGGGAATAAGGCTGATAAAGCCGCTGGCAATGTGGTAGAATACATTATTGACTTGATCAAAAAATAAAAGTTGTTTCTTCTGGTTCTCTTTATTTAGAAAGAAACAGGCACAACTCATAATCACACCCAGTACTTTATTTTGTAAATCTTTATGGTATTTGATTTGTTTGATAATTACTTTTTTGTTTTATTTTAATTTTACTGTTTTTTTATACATAAAAACACCATAATATAAATAATTCATCATAATTCCCTTTCCACTCCTAATGGTGCTTAGGATACTGCATTCGTACACCAATCGCAGCGCATCTTGATCATTTTTTGTTACATGAAGGAAAATAAATATCTTTATCTAAATATATACTAAAAAAAAAATTGTTATAAGCTGTGTGTTTTTTATGTGTGTATCAATTTAATATTTTGAAAAATCCGCAAAAATTTGTTGGAATGAGTTGATTTTATTTTTTTTTGAAAAAATTCAAACATTTTATTTTTTTTGAAAATGTCATCCAACTGTTGTTTTCCGTAACTAGCTGTTAAGTAGCGTATTCCGTCGCGTAAGTCAAATTTTTGGGCAGCATTTTTTTTTAATGGTGGGTGTTTTATTGGCTTCCAATGCTTACAGAATTGTTGGTTTGTTTCTATAGACCATGGACTTAACGCTATAGTAAATATCTAATGGCATCAAATCACATGACTGTGGAGGCCAATTATAACAGGACCATTGACATATCCATCTCTCAAACCCTCTCAATTTTTGCAGGAACAACGTGGCAAAAAGATTTGGTTTATTAGTTTTATATGTTTTGATGTATATTTATTCGATAATATTTTGTTATCACTGTAAAAACAAAATATTATAAGAATTATTAGTTGAGAATACTTTGATAAAGAAGCCTGTATCGCTTTGAAACTGGTCGGTAGAAAAAATAAGAGAACAACAACCAAATTATTTTATATTTATTTTATTTGTATTATTGCTTAAAATCATTTGTTAATTTTGATGTCAATTCTTTTAAAGTTAATTCAAAGACGTCTCTCTTTATTTATAGTAGGATTAGGGGATATTACCGCAAGCTCTACTTTTTCAGCATTTATGTAACGTTTTCTTATAAAAGTAATCGCCTCTACGGGAAAAAAGACACTTATCCCTAATCTTAACGTTCAATAAATTTAAGTGTTCCCCAATTATGTTTGACGGTAATTAAGTGAACGTTCAGATTACGGGTGTATAAATTAACTGTTTTTAAGATAAAGGTTTAACTTTCATTTTAAATGTCAATTACAAAGTTATTGGTTGCGCGTACTTATCTCAGGACGAGAAATATTTTCCGCCTCAATTTACTTAAGACGAATTTATGCAATTGGGTCAATCCACAAAACGTGAGATAAAAAATGAAGGAATGTACGAAAATGAAAGTATTTTCGTTCATTTGACTGGTTTTTGAAGTGACTTATGAAGATCAATTGTAGGAAATTGGCAATTAAAGTAATAATTATTTAATCAAATCACCGGAACCTACTAAAATTAAGCTGTTCAGTTTTAGTTAATTGTATGAGCCTTGACAAATAAATTATTAAAATAAAGTTAAACTTAAAAAAAAAATAATCTTCATAAAACGAAAACTAAAAATTTAAATTTATTATATAATACAAAACAGAGGTAAGGATACATTGAACTCCTTAATAAAGATACCAGTCTCGAAGATGTCGCGAAAGCGACGAAACCGGTCACTGGATATTCCAAATTTGTGGATTAAAGTATCACTCGTCTTTTATTTATATAATAATTTTTTTTTTTTTTTTTTAATTTAATGTTTGTTTAATTAATTTGGAGATTGAAAACATTAACATTATGACACTTAAGGTGTTTGATTTTAAATATTTAGCGTTTTACGCCAACATCATTAGATTTTAGACAGAAGATGTAAAGGGGCATAAAAAAATATTTTTTACATTTTTTTTTGTTGGATTTATGGGAGATTGTCGAAGAAACTAGGAATATTTACGTCAAGATAAACGTGTGGGGCGATCCATTCTCCATGTTTACCCCTACGGGAAGTGCCGTGATGGTAGTATAAGTAGTTGAAGATATCGCTTTATTTTCAAATCAATAAATTTTATGAAATACTTTCATAAAGTATTGTTTTATATGCTTTAAATATATGTAACAATCTGACGAACTTTTTAAACATATTGATAATTTAATAATACTCGTACCATGGATAATAACATATTTCACTTAATTAAATATGAGACAAAACAATGGTATTGTTGTATACATCAAGGACGAAATTGAAATTGTGGTTTCAGAAATTGTCAGGCTAACCGCCCCAATATATGTTGATAAATATACCACCATATTGGCTGTATATAGATCTCTATCAGTGACAAACACACATCCATTCCTAGAAACATTAGAGCATTAGAGCTGTTTATAATCTAGGAGACATAAATATAAATATTTTAGATATTGGCCATCTCAATAAATACGAATTCTTACAAATATTATTATATTATCTTATCATAGACTAAGAAGTCTAATCAACTTTCTTAAAGAACCATTTATAGACCATTGAGGTATATAACTAGAGTGAGCATGAGCGTTCAAAATATAGTCCTTCAACTTGCGGCCAATTGGCAGATGTTTGATAGAATTGACTTTAGTCAGTTGCGAGCGTTTGCCGGCTACATTTGAATTTTTGTCTTCTCGCTATTGCTAAAATTCCTAGATGTACGTAAATGTAAAGTTGATCATGAAAAGATCGAAAACAGAAGAAAGAATTGAAGGAATATAGATGTTCACATATGGGCACAATGGTGAATGTTACACAGTGTGAAAAATGACCACTTAAACCAGCCAATGACAGTTTATAAGCTCTGTAGATGCCTAAACTTCTATATTACCTTCTCTTAAATGTTCTTCAACTCTGTTGTAATATGGTAATATCAACAGCTTCATGGAGAGTTGAATCCAGTCCTTGTCTACAAAAATTAGGATGAACTCAAAATATTGTTAGCTATTATGTCAATAAACACTGTTATGTCTATGCGAATTTTTTTTTTTATCTTTGGTTTCCGCCTTAAAATGCAAAAAAAAATACGATTTCTCCATCAGTTGGTAAATTATTTCAGGAAACAATAGCGTTGGCAGGGATTTTTTTTGTTTATTTATTTATTTATTAATTAACGCTCAAACGGCTTTTAAATTGACTGAGGTTATCAACAAGTTTTATATATAAAATACAATTAAAAAGTGAAAAATGAATATACATAAAAAACATATCAAAATACTTGAAACTAAAAACACTATTCAATTTTTTTAAAGAATAATTAGCTCTTGATGTTTGATAAAGTTATGGCAAATATATATAATTTTTGGTCATTAGTGTATTTATTTCCAAAAGCGAAAATTGTCGGGAACAGAAAATCAATGTGCGAATTGTTCTTAGATATATTAATAATAAGTAAATATGATGCCTATTATCCACATTGAAATATATACATTTGACCAAGTGAGGCATTATCGTAACGGCGAGAAATTTTCTTTACTCCGATAATATTAAAAACTTTAAATCTTCCAGAAATCTTAAAATCAATACCAAATATTGAAATATTTTAATATATTTTTTTTTAAACGCATTTTACCCTCCCTAGCCTAAACTCCGTACAGTGGTGTATTTTTTAGAATAAAATATCTGATTTGAACGAATCTGCTTTTAATTATGTTTTTATTACAAAAGTGGTTAGTAGACAGAACGTTCCTATATTAATTTATTGTTTGTGTAAAACTTTTTTTATCTCTCATTGAATACATTTTTGTTATTTTCTTAGGTTTACCTTTTTTTTTATTTCTTTTTTATTTTATTTACATTTAAATCTTAATTTTAATAGGTACTTTTAATTTTCTTATTATTATAATTTTTTTTCTAGATATGAATTGAAATTTTCAATTATCTTAGTCTTATTTATTTTATTTAAAATATATCCAAGTAAATAGTTTTTTTAATTTTTTTCTTTAATTTTTATTGTATTATTTTACTCTATTTTCTTACTTTAAAAAAAATATTTCTTTAAACCATTTTTATCTGATTTTGTTGAGTTTTTTTATTCTTAATAATATTTTTCAAAAAACCAAAAACAAAATTAAATATGTTTATTGTTTTATACGTTTAAAGTATAATGTCTGTACTCTTTTATTTAATTAATAATTAAAATTAATGTCTGAGCACCCGATGACAAACTATTATTGAATAGTTTATTGGGACAAAACATATTTTAATACTTTGTTTTCTTTATAATGTATTAATTTATATAAAGAAATATAACACCAGACAACAACAACACTATTATATTGAAAAAGCAAAGACAAACACAGAACAGTCAAAAATACTACATAATGGACTTAAACACTACAACGACCTACCTTACTACTTGAAAACTTTTACTGGAGACAAATTTAAAATAAATCTGAAAAAGCACATGATGACTGAACTACCTAGACTAGACGAGACATAAAATGACTAGACAATATTTAATTTCTAATGTAACCCTAACGGGTTTTTTAAAATTGTAAATAAATTTAAAAATTAAAAAAATAATAATATATGGTTTTTCACTCTATTAGAGAGGTAGAAACGTTATTATCAATTATGAATGTACCAACCATTTTGTAATTTTATACTTACTTTCTCAATTCAAAAATTTATTTTTTTTTAAAATAGGGATCCACTAATTTTTTCGGAATTCAAACGCCTTTTCTCACATTTTCCGTCCCTTTGAATATTTTTGAATGTTTAAGTAAACTCCAGTGTTGACAACAAATTTGTTATTGAGCTTGACGTACTGTATTACTTTACTTGGCCGTTGAATTGTTCAGTCGTATTTCGGTATAGTTAATACTTTTTTAACTAAATTTCATTAACACATTCTAACGTTCACTGATTGATTGATATTTGTTGGAACTTATAATATTTTTTCTGGGTTAAAATACCATGTGTCGTTTGATCTTCTTACCGACGCCCATCGATGATGAAAGCTGTAATGCTGTCCAAAAAGTCGTAAAAAATAAAGCAAAGAAAACGTTATCGGGATAAAAAAGTTTTTTTTTAGAAATAAAACAAAATAATACGAGAATTTTTTCGATTTTTCTACTTTAAGGAACATGTTTTAATCCGTTTTATTTATGCAAACATTATCTGTCTAATAAATTAAATTGTTATCGTTACCTTTCCGCACCAAATGATGCATAGGGCACTGCGCTGGTACACCAACTTCAGCATATCTTGAGCGTTTTTGTTACATGGAGATAAGATAATCAGGTGCCAGTCCAGGGATGAGAAATATTCAAGTGTAAAAACACGTTTTTAAATTAATATTTTATGTCAACCGTGCCGGAATCAAACCAGAAAGCTCTTGCATGGTAGAAAAACGTGCCAACCATATTACAACTAATTGAATAAATCCTGAATAAATACATTAATTTTATTAAGATATAATTTCTCTCCTTATTTATTTATTCAGTGCATAATATAAGTATACATATTTAATAACAGGTAATCTATATAAAACAAGTGAATTAAACTAAAAACGGAGCGTTCTCTACTCTTACTTTACTTTTACCTCTTTATTATTTTTCTTTGAATACTAGTATCCATTTAAGGTAACTTGTTCACAAATATTTGTTATTTTTTTTTTATTTTTTTTTTTTTTTTTTTTTATTTATTAATAAAACATATAAGACATGAATATCATGATATTATATTCCCAGGAGTTGTACGAGAAAACTCATTTGGGACGGTACATAAAAAAAATAGTACATTTCTTGTAACAATACATAGTATACAATTAAACAATAAAAATTTTAACAAATTTTAACAATCTATGAACTTAATATTAAAGAAGAAAATAAAAACATTCAAACAATCTGTGAACTTAATATTAAAAAAGAAAGGAAAAACATTTAAACATTCTGTGAAATTAATATTAAAAAAGAAAATAAAAACATTTAAACATTCTGTGAACTTAATATTAAAAAAAGAAAAGAAAAACATTTAAACCTAAAACACAATATATAGACTATTCACAGAAACTGAGCTAAAAACTATCACTTTCAAAAAGATTCAAGAAATAGGTCTTCATTTCTGGTCTTTGAGATTTACCACTCGACATTTCATTTTTAAGGTCATCAGGCAGTTTATTAAATTGTATACGACCAATGTATTCCAGAGACCTTTTGCCGAACTTCGTGGAACAAAATTTAGAAATGTGAAGATTTTTTGCATGTCGTGTATTATAGTTGTGAATTTCATGATTAAATGTAAGTTTTAAATTTGTGTGAGCAGAAAAGTTTATGATGTTTGAAATAGTGTTAGTGATGTCATACAGTGCCATTACCTTGAAAGGAAGTATTTTTGTGTTACGATAAATATCCTTGACATGGGAATCCCATTTCAAACCAAGAATGCTTCTCAGAGCTCGGTTTTGAAGAACTTGATTTTTATTTTGTTTGTCTTTTAAGTTTTTTAATTTTATTTTGAATACGTTTTGAAACTCAAATTACATAAATAACGCCGTAATTTTTATTGTTTAGAATAAATTCCAATTCGGCAATAAGCCCGCCAATATTCAATTTATAATATGTACAAAAAAAAATATATAATAAATTGATTATAAAAACGCAGGTAATTTCGTTGGTTTCAAAAATTAAACTGATTGCCTTAATATTTAAATTTATGCGTCATAAATTAAATTAATAAATTTACGGTTTAGCACGCGCTAAAATTAGTCATACAATACCACCTATTTGGAATAATTAGGCTATTTACTTCAGTGAGTGTTGTCAGGTGCCACCATTAATTCAGATTTAACTACGATCTGTCAGCACATGTCATATTCACAGGGGTTTCCAAATTTTGCGCCTAGCTTTATTGTAATAAATTAATTTTAATCTTAATACCGTTAAGAAAGTTTTCTTAAATAAATCCCTTCACATCTCTGACATATCGTCGCTTTAGTTCGTTTTTGTCCAACAAACCATTTCGAACGAAATTGAGTTAAGTGTACAGAAGTTTAAAGAAAGCCTTTACGTACAAAATTTAACTGATAATTTATTATTTTATTAAGGGTTTTTTTAACGAATTTTGTTTTGAGTTGTGGTCATTACTTACGCTTATTTCCTAAAAAAAAACCTTTAAAGCTCTATTTCGGCAGATTTGTGTCTTGATATATTGGACAAAAACAAACTGAAGCGACGATATAGCAAATAGAAACGTTATTTTCCTACCTACCGCATCTTATGTTAAGCTCATATCGCGTTCCGTTTAAAAATTCAAAATAAAGATACAACAATATTATTTATTGACTCGCCATAAGCTTTGTGTAATAACATAAGAAAATTTATCAAAAGAGTTAATATAATACTTTATCATGAGACCACTTGAACAACACATATCTTCTACAATACTAGATCGTCTACACCGTCTCAACATAGACAAAACGTTGATTTTATATTCATGTTTAGTTTTTTACTAAATAGCTTGATGTACCATCGTTACTGGAACAAGTGGCATTCAATGTTCCGATCCGACAATTACTGTTGCTTGATGGGAAAAAAAAATCATAACACAAATGCAAGGTAAAAAAAAGCAATCTGTAAATTTCTCTAAAATTTAATTGTGCACGCGGAAACATTGATTGACACAACATAGTAAATAAGTTAAGGGACATGTAATAAGAGTAATTGAATTAGTGAACTTTGAACTTAAAATAAAAAAAACTATTTTCTATTTTATATCAAACGCATATTTTTATATCATGTTAAATAATATTTGATTTTTTAAAGATAATATCGTTCAAATGTCCCCCGCGGCGTTGTTTAATCCAAAGTCTAATTTTCATTAGTTCTTTCATTAGATGAGCAAAGTAGGATAAAAAAAAATACCACTCTAGCAACACTAACAAAATTTCCATTCCGTTTCTTCGACAATCTGACAGATGGAAAAATAATTCAATTTTTAAATAATGCATTTGCTAAACATTCGTTTGCTAATTACACATAAAATGTGATACCATCCTGTTTCTTTAAGATCCTAGCAGTATTTCCACACTTTGAAAGGACACAACACGGAATAGTTGAATTCAAATCAGGAGTTGCGTACTGAGCGACGTCTACAAAGAAACTAATGGGTCAAAACGTAAACCTACTCATTTATGAGTAGTTTAGTCGCTTTTTGTTTGATGTGCGTATGTGGTTTTTAGTCTCTTCTAAATTTTATTTTTATAACATTAATATAAACACTATTAGAATTATGAAATAGGATTATATTCAAAATTAAAATATAACCATTTTGTTTTTACAATATTTTGAGTTTGTAGACAAAAGACTGGATTTTACCCCCTAGGAAGTCATTAAGAACAAACTACAACAGAGTTGAAGGAAATTTTAAAGAAGGGGATATGGAAATCTAGGCATTTATTTACAGGGCATATGACCTGTCTTTGGCTGGTATAAAGTGGCTATTGAAACCACCAAATGATAGGTCATAATCCCTGTAAATGCCTAGATTTCGATATTCCTTTCTCTTAAATGTTTTTCATGCGTATTATAATTTGTTTACTTTGTTTTTGGCAACTATTTTTTTTTCTACTTACCGGTTTACAGTTTCAGTGCTGCAGAGCAGCGTTTATTTTATAATTAAAAAATACATAAAATAATTTGTTACCCACTAAGTCTAAAGACTTTTCGGTGGGACACATTTTTTTTTTTTACGACAGGTTTATATTACATTTATTTTATTTATATTTTACAGATTTATTTATTAACAGGCACTATAAAGTATCTAGAAGATATTTCTTCAGTTATTTTTTTTTCATTTGAAGATTTTTCATGTTAATGATGGTTTGAGGGAGATCATTGAACAATCTTGGAACAACGCAATTTAATGTTCGCTCTCCGAAGTAATTTGTAATTCGGGGAACAGACAGGGAGCCCTTAGTTTTTAATCTAGTGTTGTGAGTGTGGGAAACTCTTTTTTTATATTCCGGATCAACAAAGTGATCTACAATCAATTTGTAGTCACAAAGTTGTTTTACCGGCAGGACATTACAGAATTTAAAAAAAAAAAAAAAAAAAAAAAAAAATATACACCTTCGCCCATATGTTTTGCCTCACGGATTATGCTATCCGGTACAATCACCCTCAACAGTCTCACCTGAATATCATTAATTTTACCCAGATGAGACCGGAAGGTGAGACCCCAGACACGCACACCGTAAGATATAATGCAAATTTCAAAGCAAGATTTTTTATCAAAGAATAATTAACTAATGATTCTGGACGATTCTTGATGAATCTTATCCTATTTTATTTTAACAGTGTTTACAAACTATTTAATCTAAGCATATAGAACTAATAAGTCATGCCTTCTTGTCATATTGTTATTGTAAAGATAGAATGTGCGGAGAGAGGGGGGTGCGATCTTTAGAACTAAACAGGAGTGAACTAAAAGAAATATTACAAAATGTAATTAAATATTAATATTTATCTACTAACCGACTTTTTTAAGTCTGTCGGTTTCAAAACGTACCCGTTTCTTCGTCAGGACACCAATTATACCAACATGCAAAACCCACCAAAGATGCAAAACCCACCAAAGAGATGGCTACGCCTCGAAACCGGTAGACATAGAAAAGACGGTAAGTGATTATTTACAAACATTTAATAACATTTAGTGAAAATTTTGACCACTAAGTTCATGTTTTAAATATTAATAATAAAAGAAATATCGTTTATTTGTTTTTTTTCTAAAATTGCAGATAACAAAAAATATTTTTATTTAAAATCAAATCAATGTACAAAAAGTACAATGTCTCTAAATATAATAAATCTGGCATATTCCAATCAAGTTGTAACGATTGCAATTAAATTTAAATTCGAAAAATTAAACGAAACATTAATATAATCTTTTTTTTAAATTCGTAAACCATCTGATTTATGAAGATTTTATGAAGCTACATGTTCAAAATAATACATTAAAATTGGACAAATAAGAAGTCTTCGAAATTAAAAAAGCCATTAACAACTTTTAAAAATGTTCATTATAAAATAAACTATATTTTCTTTGGTCACTCTTTTTTAGTTTTACAGATCGCACCCGTCTCACTCCATACCTCCCATCTTTACAAGAACAACATGACAATTAGTCTTGGCTTATAAGCTTCGTATGATTAGCTTTAATATTTAGTAGACAGTGTTAAAATAAAATAGAATAAGATTCATTTTTTTATTATACGTTGCAATGCTTTGAAATAGATCGGTAGAGAAAAAATGCGCTTAAGAACAAAGTGTTTTTTTTATAATTTAATTATAATGAAAAACCACAAAATAAGTGCCAGCAATAAAAATTTTATAGGGTTACATTCAATTAAAATTGTATTTTGATAAGGAAGCATATAGTAGCTCTGAAACCAATCAGTAACAAAATATATATTTTAATTCAAAATTTTGTGACTGTGAAAAAACTTTTTGGAACACGGTAAAATGAAACATTTGTCAGTGTGTAATAAGTTTATGTTCCTTGAAATATGTTTATTTTATTATGATATCAAAATTTTGAATTGGTCAACTATATAATGAAAATCTCTCTCCTCCACTCCTCCACTCTATTTCCTCATCCCTTAACCTTCTTAGGAGCTCTTTTTTTTTCTCATGTCTTATATAATATACAATTTTTCTCTTAACTGTGTAACATGTTCTCTCATTATATTTGGGAAAAACTTTAACTGGATGTATGTACTATTTTGTTTATATTGTAAGTGTTTTATTTTAATTATCGTAATAAATATATTACTAGATTAATATTTAAATAGATACAAATTTGAGTTATTTAGTAAAAAAAATACAGAAAATAGAAAAATTCAGACATAAGATTAAAACAGTTGATTAAAAAAGACTCCATGCATTTCTACCTTTAGTAGGTAGGTGCTTGTATTTCCAGGTGTCTCAATAAATCTGAATTCTTGCTATCCCAGCTCTGTATCTCTTTTGCATGGGTTTCAAACCGCACTTTTTTTAATGCGCTTTTGTAAAAAATAAAATTTTACAAAAAAAAACAATTTTTAGCATATAAGAAGATAGGTATTTGGGAATTTTGATGAATAGGTATTTGAAAATTGTTTTTGTGTCACTTTCTTGCAAATGCGAAAACGAAACGACAACTGCACGTCGGACTGATTTTTCCTAACTAAAATCTCGAAAATTGACGCTGTCCCATTTTCCCCCTCCAAATATTAATCGATTTGGTTAGTTTTTTCAAAAGAGTTTCAAAATAAGTTTTTTGTGTCGGGACATTTTGTGTTTTTCAAAATTATTTGTACACCGTACGTCCGAAGACAGCATATAAAACTGAGCGCTTTTTTAAGTTTTTGAATGGGACAGCTCCCATAAAAAACATTTTATCAAAAAATAAACAGTACAGACACGCCAGTCGTATGTATACATAATGTTTAAAAAAATCACTACTCTAGTGACAAAATCCAAGGAAATAATACGGGAATACGTTTGTATGAAGAAAATATCAGAGCGCCTCTCCTCTTAATGCTTTAACTTTTGGGTCAAATATTTTAACAAACCTATCAACTTTTTTATGTCTACCGGTTTCCTCAAAGGTGAAGGTGATACAGTGGAATTTTTATGTTTGTGTGATTAGTGTCCTGAAGAAAAGATGGGTATACCTCAAAGTTCTTGGACATAGAAAATTCATTAAGTGGTTACAAATATTTAATACCATTTATAAAATATTTTTAGTTTTCGACAATTATTTTCTTTACGAAATTTGCCGTCTATTTTTTTTATTAGTACAGATAGGCAGATAAAAAATACAGTTATGTTTGTAAAATTGAACCTGAATACCAGAATAGTGTTTTTGACTCTTTGGCTGCTAACAGGTAACAATTCTAATAATGTAATAAAGTTGAGATAAGTCCGCCTCGTTGTGTTGTGATGGGTCAAATTCCCACCAGGAATCAAACCTGGAACCTCGAGAATGGTAGACGAACATGCCAACTACTACACAACGAGTTGGATTTATGTACACTTGATTAGCTTACTGGTATTTTTATCTTAGAGCAGCCATCAAGTCAGAACTATATGAACACCACTCCATCGAATCCAAAAAATACTGAAACAATATTTTCTCTAGTGAATCTTATTCTGCTTTCCGTAAATTCGCGGAATTTTCTCTCAATTTGATAATTAATTAAGCCGTGAAGTTGAACACCCCTGGAATGCACCTTTCATGAAATTAGATGCGATGCGCCCGAACCAGAATGCTGCGTCTTCACCAGATGCGCTAAATCTTGGGAACGTGACTTAGATTCGCAAACCAATCTAATGATATCTAGCACACACGGTAGTGCTTATATGTAAACATACGTAATAATACGAATCTGCCACCATAAATCTTATTGCTTTGTATAAAGGGTTTAAGTCAAAAAACTTTTTTTTCCGTATAATTTAAGAGTAAATACAGTAACCGGCAGTAAGTAATGGACACCGGGCTGAGGAATGATACTGTCGGCCATAATCAGCCAAATTTAGATTCTGCCAGGGTCGTCTGTATCGAAGAAGTTGACAAGAATGAATGACAAAGACGACGCTCTTTAAAGCCAAAGTTAGCCGATAATGGCTGACACTCTCTTCCTTTAGTCCGATGTCTGTTATTTAACGCCGGCAACTGTGCTTATAGCTTGACCAGCCTTACGTGGCTATTGACTAATTTTATTACTAGATCCCTAACACTCGCCATCTTTACGCTTTCCGGATTCCGTAACTTAGTTGTAAGCAGTCATTTGGGGTTGAAAATTGTGATGCATTTCTATATTTGCTTCTATAATTAATTCAATAATATGCCGGGATCACGCCTTCATCAAACTGCCACATAAGGTTGATCAACCTTTAGTTATTTCATCTATGTTCGCTCTCTAGGTAGAGCACGATATGATATCCACGACATCTCTCTAGGCATCTCCGTCTGCGGCCAACTCTTGTATGTCCTCTCAAGTCAGGTCCGCGTCATAATTCAGATGTGAGCTAGAGTTAGTAAGTTAATTAGAGTCCGAATTGTTCATTAACTCAAATAAACACATTTATCAACAAAGATAAAGCAAGTGTTGAAAATTAGGAAATCTGTGCATTTATAGAGCTTACGATACGTCATAAGCTGCTTTAAGTGATCACGTTCCATACTTGTGAATCCTAATCCTTTATCAAATAGGAACCATTGGACAAAGATTTGGACGTTGGTACTAAAAATAATCCCTTTTTATTTATTTTTTTCAAAATACAAAATATTTTAACGGTTTTGTAATTCACCTAATGATAGATGATTTTATGTTTCCAAAATAGCTCTAAAAGGAATTTTTAAAAATCACTCGTGTATGATCTAGAGAAATTCAGTGGTGTTAAAATCACGGCGTACGATATTGATGCAATTCGCTTAATATGTCAGTATTAAATATACAACTGTATTCGCTTTTACACTGCTAATTTAATGAACCGACAACTAACTAAAAAATGTAATATTGGAAAAGAGGTTTGTTTGATAGTTGTGTTATAATACGAGTATGTAAACGTTCATAACCCAGACCAAAAAAAGAAAAGAGCCAAAAACTGACTTAAGCTCTTTGTACAAAAATCAAAGAACTTAATCTACTTCGTGACGTGAAAATACAAACACACACAGTAAATAAAACTAAGAACTTATTATTGCAATTCGCACCTAATGGTGCATAGGATACATGAACTGCAGCAGCTACCAATTTAAGTAATCTACAAAATACTTAACTGACAATATGGCTTTCCGGAATCAAATATGAAAACTCTTTTTTTTATTAATTTGTAACAGCTTTTTAACTAAGTATTTGAATACTGTATTTTGAGAATTGCCTTGTTAATCAAAAAACTTTTTTAAAAACTATGTTTTGATATATTTTGGCTTATGAAAGCCCTAATAGATTGGCGTTTATGATATGTAATGCATTGAATTAACTTTTTAAGAATGCGTGCATTATGTATATTTTTGGTTTTAGGAAATATGACCACATTTATGATTATCGTTAGCAACTGAAATGGCTCAAAATTAGACAGCGGAGAGACTATCACTCCCTCTCACTTCTGTTCAATGTACTACATAGTCCTAACGCTCCTATATACCTCCGCGAAAACTTTTGACGCTTATCAGTTCATCGTTTACCTTTTCGTTCTAATTCTCAAGGCACTCTCTTAATACCCATTCACAATTTCGCTTTCTTCTCTAACTCATATAGTATCCATGTAGCTCGACAGTGGAATCATCTCCCATCCACCATCGAAGATGTTACTGGAGTATCTCTGTTTAAATCTAATCTGAAGAAATATCTCCTTTCTCTTTCTTAATCTCTTATTCTTTCCTGTTTCCTCTTTTTTCCATTTTCCTATTGAGTAATGGTATTGATTTTAGATAATTTTTCATAAATACGTTTTTTTCTATTTTATATACGTATCTTTAGTTTTTTTTTCTATTAAACATGTTTTGTAACTTGACTTAAAAAAATTAAACATTTATTTTATCGTTTGGTTGGGATAAACTTCCATTTGGCAATAAGCCCGCCAATGTACAATTTGTATTATTTAGAAAAAGTTAAATAAATAAAAATAACCTTAACAATTATATAATCTATTTAAATACACAATCATTTTAGTCATAGTATGATCTAGGCAGACATGGCAAGTATGTCATCTCTAGTCAGGAGTGACAACACCGCTTGCTTCTTGAATGCTTTCCTTTGCCGTAAAAATACATCGACAGTACCGTTTAGTGAGATTTTTTTTACGGTTCTGAAGATTTTCGGCAGAGGGGAAAAGAATCCGACGTTGTTTCTTAAATTTCCCAAGACAGCATTGGTATGCAAACTACGGTGAGGTACATCAAGGTTAACCTGATCAAGGATATCATGAGCATTAGGTATATTTTTTTGCAAGAATATTAAACCAGACAAATTTAATTTTGAATTCTAAACTGAACTTATCTGAGAAAAGTCATTAAGTCGAAAACACTCGTACAGGAGACAATAAACAACCTAACAAGGATGCTTTTTGATCTCAATATTTACGATACTCGGTAGGTTTCAGACACGAGTGTAAAATTCTACATAGGGTCACAAACAAACAGTCTCAAATCCCTTTTCCCAGACGATATCAGCGTCAAGGGTTCGTGGGACCGTCTCGTAAATATAATTCTTTTGTCGCCGAGTCTGGCAGACCGTAAGCTCTACCATTACGTAGTGCATTATGGACGTGGAGCTTTTAGTATTCTCGCGGCCATTCAGGCTAACGCAACTAATTGACAAGAAGATGGCAACATGATACTGGGGGATATATTGAACTGGTTAAGTCGCACCTGGCAATAATAATGACCCAAGTCCAATAAGTTTGCAAAAATGTTTCCGAATTTATTTCCTTTTTACACAACTAATGGATTGACTTGAAAAAAAAAATTTCGATCTCAGAAGCAAAAACGAAAATGTTTTTAATATTTGAAGCACTGGAACTTTATTATCCAATATATTACAATGTAATAACGTTGTTTTTTTTTATATGGACTACTTTATATTTTTAAAATTTTATAACTAACTACTTTCGGCAAACACTATGTCTTCTTCAGGGTTAATTACAAACTTTTATTATAAAAAAATTACACAGTGAAGGAAGATTGAGTGATGCTTAAAGAGAAAACAGGGGGTAGAAACTGGAAGTTTATGTGTGGATTTGGCAAGAGAAAAGATATTCAAAATAGGAATATTGAATTAATTTATTTGATAAGGTATTAATAATATTTCAAATGTTATTCCACGTGTTTCTAATTTCAAATATTTCTAAGTACTTAATTTTATGTATATCTTTATATTATATATTTATATATTTCCTCTGTACGTGTGATGACATGGCGCAACCGATTTACGTGCTGTTTTCAGAAAAATACAGATCTTTACACTGTGCGTGTTCGTAGATATTAAAAACTTCAATATTATGTGTAAAAAAGAAGTAAAAAGCATAAATGTTTTATTCATCGATCTACCAGGAATGCATTCAAGGAGAATAAATTAACAAAAAAAATGGAAAGATTTTGTTTTTTTGTTAATAAAAAAAGTTTGTTTTTGAATGTTTACAAACAGCATTTGTTTTTTGTGGATCTCAATCAAATTATTTCCTTAAATTCTTTATAATTTCTACCCATTTATTTATTTTTACTGGATTTTTGGTAATACTTAAATAATATTAAATTTAATGAATTTTTTTAAATCGTATTCTTACATAAGTACACCCCTCTGTTGGTGAGAAGACCGGAGTTTGAAGTTTGCAAAAAGAATGCTATATTTGAAAAAATATTTATTTTATGTTTTGGAATTCAATAATAAACAAGTACCTACTTAAATTTAATATTTGAATGTTAGCAATTTTTAGTTTTGGAATATAATCACAAACAAGTACCTAGGTACCTACTTATCAATAAAAAGTATTTTTCAAGGCAAGCCAACGTTTGGGCAGGGCAACGTCTGTTGAGTCAGCTAATTATGTATAAAATTTAATACCGTATTCAAAGTTGAATGAGTAAATATTTTTATCGAAGAGTTGCTTTCGACACAAAAATATTAGTCAATGATTATGGTTTCATTTTCCACTCACAGAACTGTAGTCTTTATTGCTTCGGATATGAACAGAAAATAATTCATATGTAGCATTAAAATTTTTAAAAAGATTTATTATGTAATCTTTAAACTCTAACATAATATATTTAATTTAAATTTACATATTTACTGTTTTCAGTTATATTAATTCCAAGATAATCTACATGACTGCTGTGCAATAAATAATGTTTAAGATAAATGTGGTTAAGTAAATTCAAATAATTTAATCAAATACGTAACTAGATACAGAACAAGTGAGACATGCCTGTAGAAATTCCTTGCATTCCAATTCAATCCCAGTGAAAGCATATCTGATTTCAAGTTATTAAAAAAGTCATCATCATTCCCTCCCTAGTTGGAGCATTTTATGGTGTCCATAAAGAGCTTCCAGGCATCTTTGTTAGCTGCCAGCTCATTTGCATCCTCCCAAGTCAGATTTGCATCCCGCAATTCAGATATGAACTGCCGACGTACATTCGGCAGCGGACGTCGTGAACCTGATGCTTCGCAAAGTAGGCAAGCGTGGTTCATCTTGGCAATGTATATTATTTATTTATTAAAAGAAAACAACAGCCATTATAACAAAAAATAAATATTTACAAATTAATCAAAATTAAAGGCCAATTATAGTTTTTTATAAATTACTAAATACAATGTCAAAAAAAAAGAAAAAAACGCATACCTTCAAAAAGCCCCTTCGCATCATTCCAAACGTAAAAAAATATTACAAAAATAAAGAAATAATAAAAAATAAAAGAAAAAGTTTTTTGTTTATTCGAACTTAAAAGTCCTTTTGCCGGCGAATCCATTCGGAGTAACCCTAGATCAGCCTTTCTTCCTTTCTTTTTTTCAAATAAGAGAAAATAATTAAAATATTAAAATGCACAAAAAAATAAAATACTAAGTAAGTACAGTTAAAATAAATTAAAAATGTATTTTATTTTAAATTATGGTTCTAGCATTTTTTTTAAATTTATTAAGAGTAAGGAATTATATACCGATTACAGTAAAAAACGTGTTACAATTTTAGAATTCTGAGCAATAATGCATTCTTATTTTTATTCGTGCTTGAAATATCAACATGAAATTAATAATTGTTGCAGCTGAGATGTACGTTAGAGAATACGAATTTTAATTTTCTCAAGCAGTAGAGG
Organism: Micrasema longulum; assembly: GCF_059751315.1. Taxonomy (NCBI): domain Eukaryota; kingdom Metazoa; phylum Arthropoda; class Insecta; order Trichoptera; family Brachycentridae; genus Micrasema; species Micrasema longulum. Next base: position 233,364 of record NW_028278312.1, read on the forward strand.
GTAATATAAGTTGTTATTGCATATTTTGTAAAGAAAGACGGTACCATTGATGATTCTTCTAGGTTGTAAGGTATCGATTTTGTGATGTACTGCAGCTTCTTCATAGTTATTGAAATGTAAATATTGACGATAATTAAGCGTAATAAATAAGGCGAACAAGTAAAAATGTATTGAATGCCTAAGGCCAAAAGAAATATTCGCGAATTTTGTATTGCATAGATGGGTATTTAGTCATATTGGTAAAATGGTATGTGCTCAGATCTCGATCGTGTTACACAATTTCAAATTGGCTATTTTTAGAAGTGCGTGGTCCCTTTAAAATGAACATTCGTAGTATATTTAAATCAAAACTGGCAAAACTGTATTTACGCGACATTGGCATTGGCACGACGATATTGGAAAATATATATATATATTATAGGAAACATGTGATTTCATCTTTTCTCATGAATATAAAGACTAAAAACTAACTTTCCTGGCTAAATTCGGGTACCTATTTAAGCAGAAAAAGTGTTATTAACCCTTTCAATCCGGGTGTTCATTCAAACATACACGAATTAAAACAAATGGTCTATTACCTATTGAAATTCAAAAGCAGCGAGTTTTTTTTTATTACGATTTAAAATAAAAATTTAAGAAATTTAATTAAAATTTTTTGGTTGATTATCAGTTTGGAACACATTGTTTATGAAAAATATATAATATAAAACAAATAAGTTAAATAATTTCAAAATTAAGAAATTTTTAAAAACATAAAAAATAAATTTTCAAAATAATTATTTTAATACACACAGAGCAAAAAATATTTTTTTATGGCCACAGGAATAAATGCAGGTCTGAAAAGGTTCAAAAATAAATTATAAATTTTGTGTGTAATAAAAAGAACAAAATGGACTGGAAGGGTTAATAAATGAACGTAGTTATACAGAAAGCAGCCAGCTATAGAAAAGTGAAACTGAGATAATAGCCATTTTGTGAAAAGGGTGAATTATAAAATCTACACAATAGTTTGAATGTTTTTGACTTTAACAAACGATAAACAATGAATACATAAGTTTTTTTGAAATATTGTAAACAAGAATCTTATTGTGTATTTGACCAGTTTAAAGGATTTTTGATGTACCATAAGATTCTTCTAATTTTGTTGGTGTTTTCTACAAATTGAGAAATGCCGTTTTTATGATCGACACCTTTTTCCGGAGGTGATTAGTGCGGTTTTTTATATGAAAGCGGTCTGGCTGTTTTTAGCAGAACGTAGAACCAACCTTACTGCATCCGATAATATGAATATCTTATTTTTCTGAAATTAGGTACAAACAACGTTTAAATTTAGTTTATTTATAAACAGAAAGAGCAATAATAAGTATAACAAAATAAAAATTAAATTAAAACTAGTCTATTTATTTACCTGAGTAAACTCTCAATACAATTTTTAAAATACAGTTATTTGTAAATAATTTCAACTAAAAGTTACCGTTAAGTCTTGTCTTTACAAAAGTCTACGCTGTAACAAAGATTTGTTTGTATTGAAACGAAATCAGTACTATTATTTTGTATTTACTTGTGCGATAAAGATCCGTCCATAAAATATGTAAATTGTGGGGTCCCGATAGGTACAGTGTTACTAAAAATAACTTTTATTTATTCACAAAGTATGTTTTTCTATGTAAATCTGAGTACCGAATCAACCTTTCAGTATAATGTATATCTTTATGCGACTTTTATTAACGTTTTTGTTTATTTTTGCACGACGACAGAAAAGGAGGCAAAATTACAAAGGTGAATTATAGCAGCAAAATTGAAAAAAGCACACAAAAAAGCCAATGGTAAATATCTTTACTGTATTAAATAAAATATCTGCCCGCGTGCCATAATCCTAGGAGAAAATACGGAATACGTTTGTATAAACAAAAGTAAGACCGCGTTTTCTCTCAACACTTTGTATCCTGGAGCCTTGTAAACACGTGATTAAATAAACATGCGTTGTGTCCCGGTCCCGTGTTTTCACGTGGTTTACCAGCTGTCTAAAAAAGTGCATTTTATTGACATCTAGTGACTTTTATTAGTACTTTTTGCTGCTGGTAAACCACGTGAAAACACGGGACCGGGACGCTATGCATGGTTATTATAATCACGTGTTTACACGGATCCGGGATACAAAGAACAAAAAAAGGAGTGAGGCCCTGTATATGTGCGAACATTGCAATGCGCAATGTGGCTCTCCATAATGGCCAGCGTTGGCAAAACTATCATACGAAAATTACTTATTTAATTATTTCAAATAAATCTGAGAAGTTTCAATTGATTTAACTTAGTATTTTCATAATAATGACACTTCTAAGAAACCCTTCACAGAGCATGAAATTTCACAAAAATGGGCCGGGCACGGGGTAAATTCTATGTGTATTTTGCCCGTGCTTAAAGTGTTAAGAACATTTTGTCAATATTTATTTCTGCGGTTGCTCCTCAATAAACGCACTAAAATTAATTACTAATTAAAAAGTCAATTATAAAAATACTCACCATGATAAAGTATTTTTATTGTCTTCTTACTTAATAAAAAAAGTCGTTAAAACGAAATATTTATACTCGTAGATGTTTAATTCCGAACCACACTATCTATGCAGGTGACATAATAAAGATAACTGGGTTCCCCGCGTTTGCATTAAAATAACGATAATTCTTGACCGGTTTCGATTACACTCGTGGCATCTTCTGAGCTCGGGACAAACTGCAACCCCCCATCGGCCATCGCGCGTCACCCGTAATAAGTGATGTCTTAATCTTAAAACCTGTAAACATATGCAAGAAGAGGGCGTCTCGTGGCGGTTTTGAAAAATAATCAAAAAAAATTACAACCTGTTTTTATATTTTATTGTATCATCAATACTTCATTCATGAAGGTTCATTAGCGTATTTTATAATTATTTTTTTATCATTTTCCTCCCTACACCCAGCGGTGCATAGGGCATTGCTTTGGTTAACCAAATGCATTGTATTTAATTCATCAGTTACATAATAGCAAGGTCTTACGATGTATGTGCCAGTCCAAAAAAAAAAAATATTGCAGTTTAAACTACCTTTAAAATCCATATTGGTACATTTACCCCGCCCGGAATAAAATGATCTCAAGAATGGTAAGAGACGGACTTGTTTATAATTGTTTTTTTTTCTAATAAATTCATTATTTTATTTCTGTTATTTCTATTTATTTTGTTTCTTATGTTCAAAAATAAATTCTGTTCAAGTGTTATAGATATAAAGCTCAATTTTACACATATCATTCAAATCCACGCGGCACGGTAATATGAGTGTTAAGAATTTATTTCAAGAATTAATATGTTTATTATTTGGCCACGGTGGTGTAGTGATCAAGGCGCTTGACTCACCCGCGGTAGGTTCCGGGTTCGATTCCCGGTGAGAACACAAAAATAAATATATGTGATTTTTTTTGAGCCAGGTGTTCTGTGATGTAATTAATCACTATAATTAGGCCTCCTGGCCTGTTGTGGTGCAAAAAAAAAGAAGCAATAAAAAAAAATTACTGCGTTATTTTTTTACCTTAGAATGTTAAGTATAATAAATAGCACAGTTAAATAGTACAATGTATAAAACAACTCTGTGTTTATTGTTCTTGTATTATTTCATAAAAGAACACTGTTATGTTTAATGTTTATTAAAGGCATTTGTGCCGAGTACACTAATAAAATAAATAAATATAAACAAATTCTTTGTTTTTAACCACGAACTTTTTTTTTCCACCTACTGGTTTCAAAGCAAACAAGCTTCTTAGTCAAGGTTTACGTAACTTACGTGACAAAGAAGCTTGTTTGCTTTGAAACCGGTCGGTGGAAAAAAAAAATAATAAAAAGTTAGTGGTTAAAAACAAAGGATTTTTTACCAAAAGCGATTAGGACTGGTGTGAAGGTCACGAAAAAGTCAAAAAGATATTGTTTTTAATTGAATATTACAACCAGAATTATCTTGTTTTTTTTAAAAAAGAGAAAACAATTCTATTAAAAAAAGTTTCAACTTAAGTATTTCTATAATTTTAAGTAGAAATAAAGAAAAATGTCACAAAGGTGTATGTGATTGAAAATGCTTGTATTTTTTTAAAAAACAAACAATTAAAATTTAGCTGCGGCCACTTTTATGTTCAATTTATTATCTTCAAATCATTACATAATTTTAATTCAATAATTAGTCTTTATTGAGATTCCAGAAACCTAAGTTTAGTCCAAATTTGAAATTGCGTAATCTGCCGGTCGAAAAGTAATTATATTTTAGTTACATAAAACTTTTAAGTATATTCTTTAACAGAAATACCTAATAAAAATACTGTTTTATTTAATTTATGTTTTTTTACTTTTTTTATTATTGCGCGATTAAAAAAAAAACATTCGTTTTAAAATAAATATAAATAAAATACATATATATGATAAGTAAGTACATAAATTTGTTTTTTTTTTAAATAAGAAAATGAAATAAAAAACTTTTAAAAATATTAAAGTAGGTACAAACATAAACATAAATATAGAGTTTTAGGACATACTCATTTAATTAATCAGGCGTATTATCGACGCCTATAAGTAATCTTTTATATTTAGTATAGGAAAGATGAAAAATGTCTGCGTGACCGGAGAGAACGGTATTGTTATAATGACATGCTCTACAGAAAAAAAAATATTTCTTGAATTTGTCCTGGGTATCAGCTAATTGATAGTGGTGAGGAGTCTTGTCCTGTTGGGCACAAGATATTCTAAATAACTTGTAAGTATAGGACAATCTATGAGATTGTTCACAAGTTTAAATAGGAATAATTGATCTGTACTCCAAAGTTTGAATTGCATTTGGAGTACAATCAAATTTGTATTTTATTAAATTCATTTTTTTTTCTGTATTCATTCTAGGTTATTAATGTATATTTTATATTGAGGATTCCATATAATAAAAGCATACTCTAATTGACTTCTCACATATGTGTTTTAAAGTAGTGTTAATATTTTAATATTTTTGAAGTCATGAGACATTCGTATTAAAAAACCAAGCTTTTAGTATGCCTTACTAATAATTTCATTAGTATGAATTTCAAACACATGCTAGGAATCTAAAACTATTTTTAAGTTCCTTATGGCGTTCTTTTTAGGTACAATTTAATTCATTAGAGCATATTGGAAATTTAATGTGTTATGTTTAGGCGAGAAAATATATACACATGCATTTTTATTATATTAAGGGAGAGATAGTAAATGCGGCAATAATCTGAGAGATGGTTTAAATCGGTCTGTAGGAGATTGCAGTCCTCAATTGAATTTATTTTAATAAATATTTTATTGTCATCAGCAAAGAGTACAGATATGGCATTTTGTATATCGTATATCGGATATAAAAATATATCGTATAATCGGCGCAATGATTTTGTATTTCTGAAATAATTCCGCGTGTGGCGTCAAAAGCTCTTCACTGTCAATTCTTTTATTTGATTCGTTTACGAAAAGCAAACCGGATATCCTTCATAGCTCTCATATTATTTACTGGTTCATATGAACCAGTGACGTCGTTCAAAGTAGTGCGTTTTTGTTAAAACATTTTTTATTATTTAAGAACCTTTGCCATACAATTTAATGCTTTAATTTTTCCCACGCGCAAGAAAACACTTTTGTATGCAATTTGACTCTCTATGAAATTCGACTCTCTTGGGCGTATTTAATCGGCTCCACGGGCTTTAGTTAATCTGTCCTCATGGCCTTGACAAATCGTTGATCAGCTGTTATACTTATTTTGATTAGTTTACGTCTTGCAAACCTAATGAAAGATGTTATTTTTATATGATAATAAATCTGCTGCATTTGAAAAAGCTTAGTGGAAGACTGCTTTACCTGATACTTTTGTTGAATAAGATTTATTATTAATACAAAATATTATTTTTTTAATATCTCAATTCCGTTGGTACAACTTCGTACCAGGTGTCCTATAAAGGGTTAATTAGTATCTCGGATACACTATATTAGCTATCCATAATACAAATTATAATAAATTTTTATGAATCTTGGCGCCAAGATTAGTTTGAATAAAAAAATCCTTAATAATAATTTAAACAGCATTGAATTATTAAGAATACAAATAAATTCCTTTGGCAACGTAAATCATAATAAAATTTAAGGAATTCTATAAATATGTTTTACAAGTCATAGAAATTTTGTTATAATACATTTAAAGGGATCGAAGAATTTTCTTACGGCTTTTAAAAAAAATAATTTGGAGGTAATATTGAAATATAGGTTTTTGTGGTAATATTGAAAAAAAATATTCTTATGCGCATTTAAAAAAATGAGTTTATAGGTAAATATTATTGACATAGTAAAAAAATATATTTTCAAGGTTTATTTCAAAAAATAAATTGAGGAAAATATTAATACAAATATAGAAAGATTATTCCGTCCGAATAATAAATTTAAAAAATCAAAAACTACTCTAATTTAGCGTTGATACCACGATGATAAGGCTCAAATTCCAGTGCGCGAGTATAAGAGATAGGCTCAATCGATCAATTCTAGAGTACTAATATTACAGATATTATTTTTAAAAAATACGATGTTACAAATATCAATCCACCCTAAGTTAATTTATCGAGCCTTGAGAATTTTTACTGTCACCTAAAAAAAAGTCAATGGTTTTGGTAAAAAATATGATAAAAAATGTGAAAAATAGACAACTCAAAGCATTTATTGTTATTATGTATTTCAGAGAAAAATTCTGATCATACACAGTAAAAATACTTTGGAAACAAGTAAATTCAATATCCACGCTCTGAAAATTGATACACGATGCAATCAAATCAAGAATAAAATATTCCAATACACGAAAAACCATAATTCCATTATATAAAATATTCATGGCATTTATCCAAGTATTTTAATTTTAAAAGGTCCAGTCCAATTTCAGCAAACAGAATAAATTATTCCATTTCAGTTTCCTGATACTTATAAATAAAAATCGAAAATCCCTGAATAAATTTCCATTTATTCCAAAATGAATCCATTATTAAAAACTATTGTGTGCACCGTATTGAATATTTTGCACCCCCGGAAGTACACTGTGTTGTTTCAAAAATGGCAAAAGAGAAAAAAAAATCAAAAAATTGTTAATCCTAGTAAAAAGTTTTTGCTCCTTTGACTGTTTATTAGACAAACACTACAGCATCAAAGTAACTGCAGTATTCTTCACGATATTTTTTTCAATTGATTACAAATAATCCTGAAGTTTGAGTATTTCTCGCTTGAAAAAAAACTTAGGTTTTACAGTTGTCTCCTAAGAAAGAAATAAAAAAGTGTTTGAGCTCATTGAGGTATAATTAAATAGAGATGATGCTTCATAGAACGATAGTTTGAAACAATGTTCTAAAATTAATAGCGTTGTCGCGTTAACATTGCTGTGCAAAAGGCGATGTACAGTAAAAAAAACTAGTTTACTGTAAATTGAAAGCTGTATGCCTTTAGCCTTTTTATGCTGCTTCACATTTGCTGACTTCAAGTTAAGTTCTGAAACTTAAGTTGAATGCAACACAAAACGGGCGCTTAGTGCTGCATCTAATGTGAGCGAGTACGGATGCTATCCTTGATTCTATTCGACCGAGTTTCTCCGGAATATCTTTGGCTACAACGGTTTAAGAGACTATAAGGAATGTGTATTTGACTACTCATTTAATCGATTATTGCGCAGTATGTTTGATAATCGTGAGATTATGATTATCATTGGTTTGTTTGTTCCTGATGATTAGCATTAGCATATATTGTTTCATAATAATTTCACTAATTTTCATTATTTGTTTTTAAGATTAATTTGTTAATAACAATTTTTTTATACGTATATATGTGTATATATGTATGTATATATATATTTAGAATTCTTAACAAGTTATTTACAATTTGTTTTTTAATTTTAACATTGTTCTTATATTCATATTTTTAATCTTTTTTTTTATGCAAAGTTTCGCTTTTTATTTTGCATTGCAGTTTGCTTTTTATTGTTTCTACATGTATATAAAATCTTTTTTTATTTCTTTTTATGTGTTTTGTATTTATAAAATTATTACTTTCTTTGTTTGTAGTTACCTGTATTTTTTTTTTATACTTATAAGTATATGAAAATGTTTTTTTTTTTTTTTGTTTGAATTCTTTACAAGTTACTTACAATTACTTTTATTATATCCATTTAAAATTATTTTTTTCTTTTTTACTATGTAAAGTTTCACTTTTTATTTTGCATGGCAGTATGCTTCTTATTGTTTCTAAATGTATACAAAAAAGCATTGTTTATCTTTTAAATTTTTACGCACTATGTTTGTACTTAACTGTATATTTTTTGTAAATGCCCCTTGGGCGTATTGTAAAATTAAATAAATAAATAAATAAATAATCCAATATACCGGACCAACATTCCGATTGTTATGCCTGTTGGAAGGGCTATCGCTATACTGAACAGCATCGCTCTAGATGTTGAACTGTTCCATGTATCCGAAGGGGTTATCCGTGGCAGGATTTTCTACTTCTTTGACAAGAGTCTCTTTTATATTTTCTCGGTATAATTTGTAAGCCTTAAATTCAAGTTTGAAATGGGTGTTATTGTTTAAATATTTCAATCAAAATTGAAATTGGCCAGCACGTAAGGCCGCCTTAAGGTTGGTTAAACACGGCAAAAGGACAGGTACTGGAGGCGTAATATTGATTTTCTTAGCTTAACTTTTTTTTCCAAAATTGATAGAATTAAATTAATTAGAGCTATCGATTAATGGAATTATTGACGTAATCTCTCCATAATCTATTTACTATACAATGGGTATCGCAAATCCGTCTTCAAAACTTCTAAACTTCTTGACTCTAGATTCTGCCTCTTCTGGGTTTCCCTGCAATTGCCTTTAGTACTTTCATCTCTGACGTTTTGAGCGGTTATTTGGTTTTTCTATTTTTTTATTTTATTTAGTTTTTATACTTGGTTTTTCTTATTTTTTTATTTTCTCTCTACCTCGTCTTTGTTGTACACACCATGATTTGGTCTGACACACGTTTTGTATTTCCGAATTATGTTTCCAATAATCATGAGTTCATTATACTATACGACATTTCTTAGGCATCCAGATGTTTACTAACTGAAATGGATATGTTCTCATCATCACTATGGCAGCATCATCTGCATGGCATGTGATGTTAATGACCTTATGTTCCTTAGTAGATTCACTACTTTTTTTATTCTTAAAAGCGTTTTTTATGTTTTTATTCTGCTTGTGTAAGAAAAGGTTTTTGGCGTATATATTGTTGTTGTCAATTTAGTTATAAAGGTGCTAAACTTGCTTTGTTTCTTTGTTGTTCTCAATATGTGTTATTTTTTAAATGCTATTATAATTTATATCCAGAATTGAGTTGTTGTAACTCCTTGAAATTGTATTCAACGTGTTATACTTATATTTTCTGTTATATGATAATTTAATCAAAATAAAAATATATGGAAAAACAAATAAAAATATCTAATTTCCTAACGCTAATGCTTTCAACGTTATCTAAAAGTTGTCATCGTCTTCTAGTAAATCTCTCCTCTTAACGCTTCCTCTTCCAACGTACTAACACGTCATAATAAGGAATGACTGCTTGTAGAGTTCTTATCCAATTTTAGTGCTACGAGCGATGAGACGAAGTAATAGAAAAAGATACAGAAAGCAGTAGAAGAAGATAATGAAAAGTAATGGAAAGATATAATCATAAAATTGATGACGTGACGTCACCGCCCACCACTGGACAGAAGGATATTTATTGCTGGATCTCATCGAATAAAAAACAGCATTTTATAATACAGAAATAAGACCACCATCTTATATTTCCTTAGAAGCTCGGTTTACAAGTTGAGTAAAATTTGTTTTTATTTCAATTTGCCTTCAACACTAACAGGTATCAATGACGTATAATTGAATATGCACGTTACATGTTGCACTTAACTGTAACACAAAAAAAAACAAACTGTACACATATTTTTATTTTTAATTCAAAAGAAACGAAAAAGTGTATTTTTTTTCAACAAACAAACATCTGTAGATTGAAAAAAATAATTACAAACTTATTTTATTAAATAAAAAGAACAAAAAAAAACCATGCCTTAATCTGAAAAATCCAGATAATTAGCCCAATTCGTTACATATATATATCTATTTTTTCAAAATGTATTTTATTAATTATTTATTTTACTTATTAGATGCTGTTTCACTCTAAGGCCAAAAGTTGATTGTTTTCTTTAGGTGGGGCGTTGTAAACTTGAAGTCTTTCACTTAATAATAATTTTAAAAAATATTCCAGTAAATGCCTAAATAGTGCAGAGTTTATTCTATTATATTATATAATAAAATTATTTCATACATTTTATTTTTATGTAACAATGTAGAGATAACGTTCATAATATGATTTGTATAGATAAACGTTTACGTTTGAAAATTAATACGCAAACGATATAGAGATATATCTAATACAACACTTTTGAATTTTAAAAGGCAGTGTATCAATTTACTATCTTCGAATTGAAATACGTAAAAAATACTATGTTGATTTCAATTTGTACCGTTTATTGACATTTAACTGTATTCTTAGTTAGCATTTTTTTTTATCTTCTTCTAATTTCAAGAATATTTTAATATAACTTATACGAAAAAATGCACTTTTGTTCTTTTATATGTAATGATGATTATTATCATTATTTTTTTCTTACTCTTCTTAATTCATTTTAATTTTTTGCGTGTAAAATGCATGTCTGTTATTATATTTTAAAATGGCATCCTGTTATTTCTACTGCAATATATGTATGCACCATGTGTTATACCCATATATTTCATACTAATATGTAAAGATGATTTTTTTCATGTTTTTATTTTTATTTTTCTTCTAATAATCATTTTTATATTTTTCTACTTCTGTGTTAAATACATGTTTGTCTTTATTTGTTTATATGTATGTAAAACATATAAAAACCTACAAGGCGTTTAAATAAATAAATACATTAATAAAAAAAAATTCATGAAAAAAAAATTCTAAAAGATTTTAACTAAAATTCAAAACGAAAATTAATGAATGATGATAAGAAAGAAGGAAAAAATAAATAAATCATTGGATTCCACTCGCTAAGGATTATTGAGATTCATCTGGCTGAATTTTTCACCCAAATCAATAACGGTTTTTTCTGGTTAGTGTCGCAGACTCAAGGATCAGAGGTCCAAATCTCGAACCCCACTCTACCACAACTTGATTACCGTTTTCTTATAGTGAGTTATTTACATATCGTTGAAAATGGTGCTCAAAATTGAAATATTTAAGTAAATTATAAGAACGCTAATATTTATTTAGAAAAAAATCTCTTTTACTTTAAAAAATTCAACAGCTGAAAGAGTTGAGGAAATGGGGATATTTTAACATAGGTAGAATATTGAATGTTATACGGTGTATTTTAACCTTTCAATGCCCAATTTTTTTATTCTAGCTAAAAAAATATTTTTATGTATGTTTTTTTATGCAAATACTGGGAACAATAATGAAAAAAAAAAGTTTTTTTTTCAGTTTTAATTTCGTATTTCAGCTCATGTAGACATTAAAAGGATTAAAAATACAACAATGTCAAAAAACGAGAAATACAGTTTTTTTAATAACATCTTTTTATTTTATGATGGAAGTTGAGGAAACCATTATATTTTCAAATCTTAAAAAAAAAAAAAGAAACGACCATTTAAACTTTGTCCAAATTACACTTTTGACAAAATACTTGCAACTAACTTTTTGTTTAAAAATATTTCGAAAAATTTTAGCCTGGTGGCGACTTTTAAAATTAATTATAATGGTTAGTATGTATACAAGATAATTAACGAATCACCGAGTGATAAACATAAATACACTGATTGTTGGTATCTAGCAGATCGTCTACATGGCCATTGTAGGGTTAAACCACCTAACCACAAGTCATAAGTCCCGTAAATGACTAGACTTGCAATTGCCTTCTCCCTCTCTGTTGCAATCAATTAAGAGATTCAATCAACTCCAGAACAGCACAAACTGGGAATGACGTTTTAATTAATATTTTGTTTTCTGCTTAACGCTAAACTCTAGGAGCTGAAATTTTTCTTGCATTTCCTTGTACCGAGATACGCTCATTCGGTTTAAGCATATTTAAAAGTGTCTGCGCATCGTTGTGAGAATTTTATTACGTACGTACATTGGATTGTTCGCTTTTATATATACCTACGCATTTTCACAATCCAATCATCTCATCCAAGAAGTGTAACTAGAATCTTGTAACCCTTTGCTTCCGGAACGCTAATCAGTAGTTATTTGCTATTTTTCTTGCCTTATAAAGAGAAAACTAATAAATGGCCATGTTGGTAAATAGACTATGATAAATTCTTTGAGAACAATAAGAATAACAAAACAAATGGCTTAAAACACACTTTAAATTATCATTATCATCATTCCCTTTCCGCACCTAATAGTGTATAGGGCACTGAATTGGTGCACCAATCTCAGCGTATCTTGATCATTTTTTGTTTCATGAAGGTTAGACGATCAGTCTTATGCTTCAGGTACCAGTTCAGGGACTATGAAATATTCTAGTGTGAAAACACCCTTTTAAAAAATATTTCATAGCAACCATGTTGGGTATCGAACCAGATACCTCTTGGTAGGCAAAGGCGCTGACCATTACACCACGAGGCCGATCTGGAATTATATAACGTAAATGCATATGTATTTGTCAACATTTTCAACTTATCGTAAAATCGAAGATCAATTAAAATTCTAAGAAAAATCTGAAAACTTTTTACTACCGGGTTTTTGCACGAAATTTGAATTTTTATGTTATTTTTATTTATTCATACAAATAACAAAAAAAGAATCGCGAAAGTAATATTGTTTGTTCCTAGTTTGCCCGCACCTAGAGTAGATGTTTACAACAAGAATATTGAATCAGTTTTTTTGGTCTGCCAACAAACATAACAGTCTTGATTACTTCAATAACAAGTTGTCTTCTTTCAAACGATCACTGAATCAAATTCAATTATAAATACCTCTCTCCCGCTTCCACTCCCATCAAGTCTACTTTATACCACTGTGTCTTTTTTTTTTCCTTTATAAAAAAATCTTTGTTTAAATATGTCATTAAAAATTCTCATTGGGCGTATATATAAATAAATAAATTGGTCGATTTATATTTTAGATAATTTTCCTAAAGTTGAAATTTAAATTATCTCAGTGGATTGAAAGGTTAAGCGCTTCGTTTGTTCGTTCCTTGGGTGTGCGCTATGAATGTGTGTATATTTTTCGCTCCATTTTAACACTGAACCCCACTTTCTTCCGCTGTCTTAAACATAAAGAAGAAAGGATTCGCCTGTTCGAGGAATGGATCTTCTCGTAAGGCAGCCATTTTGCTATCGAAAATTCCTTTCTCGATAATCAATATAAGAACCCACGAACAATTGGAACATTACTAGAATTTGGTTATCAATCGTACGTTTCTCTTCCCCGGGGTTGAGAATAAATGTTACTGTTCTCTAAAATATTTTAAGTGTGCATTAAACATACATAAAACTAAACTTATGGTTTTTAGCCAAGAGAGTCATCTTAATGTAAATCTCCAACTTAAAGGTGTCAATATTGAGAGAGTGAAACAGTTTAGGTACTTACGCAATATTATCATTGAAAATCTAGACCCCGACATTGAGATGAAATGCAGAATAGAAGCAGCACGAACAGGATTTATTAAAATCAAAAAATGTCTCATTTGTTATGATAATATAAACCTTAAGCTGAGACAACGAATGGTCAAATGTTGTGGTATATGGTCTGTCTTACTGTACGGTGAAGAGGCGTGGACTCTAAAAGTTAATATTTTAAACCGCCTTGAACCATTTGAAATGTGGATCCACCGTAGAATATTAAGAGTATCTTGGATCGATATGATAACTAACAATGAAGTATAACGTAGAGCCAATACTAATAGAGATCTATTCACCACTGTTAAGCTCCGTAAGATTTCATATTTTGGCCATGTGTTGAGAGGTGATAAATATGCAACACTCATTTTTTTTTATTATTTATTTTATTTTATTTATTTAACTTTTTGTACATAATGTTATTTGTACATTGGCGGGCTTATTGCCAAATGGCAATTTCTTCCAACCAACCAATAAAATAAAAGCTTTTTTTTATAATTCAAGTTACAGAAAATATTCAATAAAAAAATGATTGAAAAGCTAAAGATATATTAAAATAGAAATAAACGTAATAAATTACCTTAAATCAAAACTATTACTCAATGGGAAAAAGGAAAAAAAGAGGAAAGAGGAAAGAAGAAAGGAGGAAAGGAAGAAAGATTAAAGAAGAGAAAGGAGATGTTTCTTCAGACGTGATTTAAACAGAGATAATGTAGTAACATCTTTGATGGTGGATGGAAGATGATTCCACAGTCGAGCCGCATGGACACTATATGAGTTAGAGAAGAAAGAGGAATTGTGGATGGGTATCTTAATACCCATCCACAATTCTATCTTAATACTCTCTAAGGAGTGCCTTAAGAATTAGAACGAAGAGGTAAACCACCAACTGATAAGCGTTGACATTTTTCGCGCAGGTATATAGGAGCGTTAGGACTATGAAGTACATTGAACAGAAGTGAGAGACATACTTCAGCTTGTCATGAAGAAGAAGATCGAGGGACGTAGAGGGGTCGGAACAGCTTTCTTGGCTTCGAAACATCCGAGCATGGACCAGGATTAGAACTGTGGAGGAGCTGTTTCGCACTGCTCGGGATAAGGAAGCTTTCTCCTAAGTGATCGTCAACGTCGAGAGGACCCGACATGACACGTGAAGAAGACGAAGAACCCATAAATGGTGGTGAACATTTGACTATAGTCACTTACCGACTTTTTAACCGATTTCAAAAAGTACCCGTCTCTTCGTCAGGACACTAATTATCCTATCACGCGAATCACACAATACACATGCTGATAGAACACGTGCTATTAGAAGGTAACATCAATTTGAACTGATTTTAATAATTTAAATGTTATATTTTGTGGGAACAACTGTTGAAAAAGAAGAGAACTAGTCGAAATCTACTAGGTATAGTGTAAAAAAAATAAACACGTTCTCTACCGTAATTGAAGAATAAACTCCTAGCTATTTAATTTCAGCAGGAACGTTACTAAATAAGTGCAAAATTTCGTGTATATTAGAATATTCACGCGGGATAAATGAGTTGAAACCGGTTATGATTATCAGTTAAATAATTTCTTATTGAATTATTTCTTAATTCGAAATTCATAAAGCCACCAATGAACAGCTTATAAAGATAATTCTTAACAACCTGTGTATCTTAAAAGGTGCCATTACTGAACATATGATACCATACAGGTTTTGTGAACAACCAAAAATCATTAGTTTAAACTTTGAACGTAAATACAAGTTCTCAGTTCGGAGGCATAACATTTTTTTCTTGATTATGGTAAAGTGTGTCGTTCGAAGCAAAAAGCGCATTAGACACATGACATATATACATAGAAAAACTCTATTTGCATCTAATATTTCGCACCATTAGCGTGAATGTAAAACTAAAGCATGTTCAAATTTATATTTTTTGAGGTTTAAATGCAAAATAGTCGCATCTGTCACAAGCTTGAAAGTATAAAAGAGAATTAGGTGTATATTAAAACATCAAAATATCAAAGAAATAAAACAGCATTTCAAAAACCTAGTTTTTCAATCAATGTGAAATCTTCAAACCTCTTAACTACACAATTTATACATGTTACTTACGGTTTTACACTCGAGGTGCGATTTATCTTTTGTTTACTCATGTATACATGTGGTCTACATATGATACAAGACTTGATATATCTTTCTTATTCATAGATGTATTTATTAGATTAAGTAATATATTAACCATCGAAAAATTAAAATCAATTTACTTTGCATTCGCCCAATCCATATTACAGTACGAAATTATTGGATGAGGTGGTGCTTTTAAAACAAATATTTTACCGGTTGAAAAAATACAAAAATTAATTATTAAATTTATTTTGAAAAAACCGTCCACCTTTCCCATTGTTTAATTATTTTTAAATTTAAGGTTTTAGATATATAGATTGCTGTATAAAAATAATCATTTGCTTCAAATACATAAATATAAAATAAATAGTATTATTTCTGGGTCACAAAACGTAAATACGCGACCTAGAACAGGTGGTAATATCTTAATTTTTAAATTAAAAACAACTACTGCACAACATCATTATACTTACAGAGGAATATTTTTATTTAATGAAATGAACAAAGTTAATAAAAAGTACAGTTAGGAATACAATATATTTAAGAAAAAAGTGAAAAATTACATCTATAATTCTTCTTTATGTAACACTGATTGAAAACATCGTTTATATCTTTTTTGTAATTTATTTATGTTATATTAAAAATATTATTGATTAAAATAAAATAAACTATTGTAAAACGTCACTCCCCATTATGTACACAAGAATTGTTTATTTCTTTTTCGTAATGGGAAACGTTGATGTAAATATATGTATTTGATTCATGTAAAAAATTGTATTTATTTGTAATATTGTATATTTATCTGTTATTAATAAATATTAATATTTATTTAAATAATTATGAAGTTGGATATTTTGTAATCTTCAAATGGACACACATTGGATTTTGAAAGTGGAATTTGTATAAATGTGCTGGATTTTAATACAAAAAATATTTGTCCTTGCCATGCTAAGAATAATTATACGAATAAAAGTTATGCAAATACCACAATAAATCTGATTAATGAACGAACACGAGAAAGAACTTATAACAAAGAAGGCAGAGACGCTGTTCTATGGCTAGTATTTGTTTGAAGGAGACAAAAACAAAAAAGAAATTCGTTCAATCAGTGGGATATTGGTTGTGAGCAGGGGTGTACTTTAGTTATATGACCGGTGTATTTATTTTGCCATAACAGGCCTTAAAACAATATAAAAAATTGATAGCCTGTCTCCATATTATTTTTTCAAATGTCTGATCTTCAGAAATTTCTGTCTTTTGCTTGAAAGCAACACAATGTTACACCACCGCGTGTTAAGGAATTATAAGGCCCAGCTTTTTAGGAGTAAAATAAAAATAGTAATAAACTATAATCCTTTACGAATGATATCAAAAAAAATATTGTTTTTTTGTAGTTTTAAGTAAATTTCCTTAATTTTGTAATTAAAATATGTTTTTTTAATCGTTTTTAATTCGTAAATACACTAGAATCTGTTTTTACACCGGGATACGTTTCACGTAGTATAGTATAAAATAACTTAAGAAAATACACTGGAGAAAAGGTTTTTTGTATAAAAATCATTTAGAGATAAAATAATAAATTGTTTATAGTGCCCTAATTTTATTCAAAAATTTGACATGACAACAAAATACTTTAAAAAATCGTAACGAAGATTTTTGAGCCTACCCAAAAAATAATAGTTTAAAATAAATTTAAAAATGTTTTTAATTAAGCAGCGTTATCTGCATATCTCTTAATGAGTTTTTTACTAAAACTGATAGATAATATTATAAAAAATTATCTTTAATCAAAAATAAAAAAAATTATGTCTTATATATGTAAAATAATTCGTATTTAAAATATCAAATAAACATAAATAGGTAGAAAAAAGGGGCTGCCTTTGGCAGCTCCTTATACTTGACAGCGATGCGTCGCCTTACTTGGTAGACACGAAAAAGAAAACTTAGAAATAACGTGTTTTTAGACACGTATTGGGCATAGAAAATAACCAAAGATTGGTCATGTGATTATTATTTGTGACGGACAGCAGTTTATGACCGTTACAACACAAACATGTGTTGAAATGATTTTTAATAATATTTGTTATCAAAGACATCAAACAGTTCATTAAAGCGCAGCGCCACAAAATAGCTAATTTATTACTCTCCTATAATATTAAAATTTACGGCACTGGTCCTCTTAGATCAAAGCCATACATATAATTATTACACATTAATAACCAATATTTAATTTCTTTTTTATGTCATCTTTGTCTCGTGTTTAAAGAAACCGTGTAAAAATGGGGTTCCGGTGTGTAGTTAATTTCACAAAATACACCAAAATTATGAGTATGATAATTTTTTTAAATGTAATAGAGAAGCATTACTTTTTTACAATTTTAAATTTTTAAGGGTCTATGAAATAAGAACATTAAAAAAAAATATTTAATTTATATTATTTTTAATTCCCGCGAAAACGGTCCATTGCATTGGCCACACCCCTAATAGGTTACGAATCGGTTAAATTTTGAACATTGTTTTTAATTGTTTAAATTTTAATTGAACGTCGAATCTTGACGTCACAATTGTCAAAACTAAACGTGTAGCGTTTTTTGGGAAGACATTTTTTTTTTTACAATTTGATTTTCAAAGCTATGTATGAAAACATTTTTCCACGATATCCATATCGATTTTGAAAATACAATTATTTTTTCGTAATATAATTAACATATTTTTATGTGATATTTGCCCATTGTCATTATTTTGTTTTTTAAATAATACGGTTTGTTCTGCTCATACCAAAGGCACAGGATGATCAATTACTCATGTCACTCCTCTAACAATGCCATCTGTAGTGAACATACTGATGTAGACATTTTTAACTGCACGTTGCATTTGCACAGAAAATTTCTTCATGGGGTCGATTATTTGGGATAGTTGCTGAATGTGCATCTTGAGTGGTTTATGCTATGTTTATGTGCCGCATGTAATGTATATGTTTGTGTATGTTTTATATGTGCGTTCATGTGTGTGCGTGGATGGCTCGGAGTGTACATTCGGAGTGGAAAACGCAAATGTCAACAATTATTCTTTTCTCACTTAAAATTATTTTTTATTTTTTTGTCACATTTAATGTTTATATCTTTTTCATTTATGAAAACTAAATTGGTCTTTTTATGTTAAAAAAATGTTGTTTTTAATACTTATTTTGTATGATTGTATGTTTTCTGAATAAAATAAAATAAATTAATACTGTTGCAGATTGCAATGAGTGCAAATAATTCCTTTAGATAGCGTAAGGATGCTTTTCTGGTAAATTTAACTACAAATTATGTAATGTAAGACACTTTTTTACTAATAAATACGTAGTTTATTAAAATATTTCAGTTTTATTTCTTTAACTCATATTGTATTGTGAAACTGTCATTTAAAAATATGTTTTGTGATGTAAGAATGTAGTGAAATGCAGTAAAGCGTGGAATATAAATTCTGATGGGTTAAATGTAAATAAACTTAATCAACTTAACTTAATCTTAACTAAACTCAATCAAAAAGTTAATTAATGGATATTGGAGATTCTGATGTAGATAGACAAATTCTTAAAATAAATTATGAACTTATTAAACAAGTTGATTAAATAAGTATTTAGGTATAAATATTAATGGATAACTTATCTTTGGGTCTCAAATTGAAAAAAAAACAAGCGAAATGCGATAAAAATAAGATTTTTAGGGAGAATTAGAAAAAAACCTTCATTTCAATTCAAGTCAATTTGTATTCACGCTCAAGTTATTACTTTAAAGTCCATTTCTTGAAAACGATACGATGTATCATGATAAAAAATTAAGTTACACAAAACAGGACAAGGAAAGTAGTATTTAAGTGTGGTCAATACCCCAACATTAAATTTTTGTTTGAAAAATCGAATATCTTATTGTTATTGAAAATGTTCAATACACAAATTTTTATTTGCCAGTTGGACTGGTTCCTGGATACATGGTAACAGTATTAAATATAATAAGAATTTCCACAAACATAGAACGAAAAGTAAAAGTAACTTCCGGTTTTCTGAGGTGAGACTGACTGAAACTCAAAACAACCCTTACTTTAAAGGTTTAAACATATTCAATGAGTTATATTATATTCAATGATATGCGATTTCATTATTAACCTATAAGTTGAGAGAATTTGACAGTTCTTCCGCGTTCCCTTTTCTCATAAAGTGTTTACAGTAAAGCTTAAGAAAGAGATTTATAACTTTGTAGAACATCGTCTCTGTCGCACGCGTCCAGTGCAGAATAAGTGTATGAATGACAAAGATGGAGCTATACAAAGCTAATTAGGCTGACTGTGTATTTTTGTCAGGTTTTGTTACTTTCCGTTCAATGGTTTGTGCGTCAAAATTTCAATAGACGAAAATGATTTCGATTTACTTTAAAAATACGGCTGAAATTCCTATGCACGAGTACCGCCGGTCACCACGACGCGACGCAGCGAAAATCAACGAGAGCATGATAAAAAATGAATAGGATAGACTGATAACAATATTAGTTTTTTTCGTTATTTCATTTGCCAATCTAAAGGTAAACACACGAACCAGTACACTATGAGACCGACTAATCTCCATTCAATTTTTCTTAGCAAAATTTTCACCCGCGAGTAGAAATAAATAAAATAAATAAAGCCAAAAGAGATAATAACAAATAAATATCCACCTATTTTAATTTAACCAGACCGAGTGGATTGGTGCAAAACGTGTAAAAAAAACCCGTTCGGGACAGACGCAATCAATCATTTCTAGAGATATAATACAAAATATTGTACATTTATAGACTTAATAAATTAATATTGATAAATAAAGCATCGTAATTAAATGAGATTAAAACAAAAGAAGGGTAGTTTAAATAGAATAGACGTTTATTTAAACAGGTGTCATCGTAATGTTCTCATATTTATATTATGTAACATAAAAATGAGCATGTATCTTCTTTGTATACACTCGTATGTAAGTATATTCCACCGGAATACATTCGGAGTCTATAGTCACAGACAAACCATCTATTATTCTATCTATCTCTATGGCTTATCAACGAAACGCAAACAAAACAAGAATATCCCTTAATGCTATTACAAATAATGGTTTCCTTCATCAGTTACTGTCACAGATTTAAATAAAAGGGATAGGTATTTCCTTATCGCAAATTGCTTTTATCAATTTAAAGGATGATTAATAAAAGGTTTCGAAGTATATTATTGCGTTTGGTTACGGACGTGGGTATAAAAATTCGGATGTGATAAATATTATTTGATATACAAACCATAAATTTATTATGCTCTATTATTGTTTAAGAACATGTTTCACCATAAAGTATACAAATGAATGACAGACGCCGACGTTACAATTGGATGCTCAATTTTAAAAAAAGCCTCTGTCCAATTTTATCGGTTTTGAGTTGGCAACACTGCCGTGTAGAGCATTTTGTGAATTATGAATTTACCTAATTAATTTTTCAATTAAGAATACCCATATCAAATTTTGTATTTGAAAAATGATTTTAAAAATATTATTTCAATTTCGAAAAATCCCCTAGTCTTAAAAATCTCTTGGTTCAAGAGTTTTTTCCCTGAGAAAAAATCCTTAGTTCTGACCTTAGGCTTAAGCCTACTTTTTTAAGCAAAAATTTTGTAACTAAACGTTACAATAATTATTTTAAAATAAAGAAGAATAAAAACTGTACAATACGTATTTTCAATTTTCTGAAATTATGTCATTTATTATTTCAGGGACAAAATAAACACGTAAACTTGGAATATCTCAGAACTACAAAAATGGAATTTGGTATTTTTTTAAATTGGGCATCTAATTTCAAAACAACGAATTTTACTTAAAAACTTTCTAAAATAATAATTGGTATGGGTATTTAAATATTGTATAACTTTATAGTAAATTAACTAGTAGATAGTCGTGTTATTGATTATTTATGCATAAATATGTCTGCCTTAAAATAGGTTGTACCTAGTTAGGCAGACTAGACATAATCCAGAGAAGTCTATTACCTAAGTATGAATGTAGTAGATTTAAAAAAAAAAAATGTTAATAAACCATGATTAATTTTATATAATGTTATTTTTTAGTATCCTACACCTACAACAAATCAAATTTAACATTCATTTTTCTTTAGCACCCAATTTCCTGCATTAATTTGAAGCGTATTTATGAAAACAACATTTTAAATTAAAAACTAAGTGTTCCCTGGTTCCCCGAAATACAAATTACTTCGGATAACAAATTTTAAATTGCTCTATTCTAAGATTGTTCAATAATCTCTAGAAAACTATTATTTACACGGAAGATCTGCAAATGAAAAAAACAAATTGAAAAATACCTGCCTCATAGCAAATGTTAATTATTTAAAATATTGTGATATTTGTATGTAAAGCAAACCTGTTTAAAAAAATGTGTCCTTCTGAAGTCTCCAGGCTTAGTAGGTAACTTAAATGACATAATTGATAAACACTGTTCTGCTGCAATGAAAGTATTTTAAAAAAAACCCTTTTTATTTATCTGCCCGGATGCGGTGAACTTTTATATTCATCATCATTCTCTTTTCCACACCCAGTGGTGCATCATTTGTATTAAAGGTAAAGAAATCAGTACTTCACTTCAGGTGACAGTCCAGTGCCTCGATTACAATGGGAAGTTAACATTTACCTTCAATTTTATCAACAAAGTAAAACAAAGTTTTCTATATGAAAAACAGAATATGAATATATCTTTTTTCTTTTAAACAAGTTCAATTATAGGTTTTCGATGAAGAGACTTTCAATTTTCATGAAAATATACTAATTTTCGTACACAAATATTGATTTTTCTTTATAGACATTCAAAAATAACTTTTATTGTAATCGGGGCCTTGAAACAATTAAATATTGTAGGTTTAATAACCATTAAAATCAATTATTCACATCCAACCTACCCGGATTTTTTTTAGCTTCACTGCCGGAATAAAACGTTTATTGGCAAAAAAAAACACACTTGCAGTACAAAAATAAAAATAAATACTTGACACATAAAACTGCATTAAAATATAATACACAAAGATACTGTGCAAATATTGAGCCGAGAAGCATGCCCCCGTCGCGGGCTTTTTGACTCCTCTACACCGGCCAGCTGCCGGTACTCCAACATCCGCACAAATACCTATTGTACATATATAACAATGCTTTACCTATAAAGAGCCTTGCTACTGTGTGGAAAGCGTTAGTTCTCATTTTGGAAAATTCTCATTTAACATCCTCAGGTTTAACCAGCGGTCCCTTGCGGATCAGGCTCCTTTTATGATGTAAAGCATCACATTCACATAGAATGCGTATATGTGTTTCTTCATATGCACTGCAGAACCATATCTAGAAGTTCCGGAAAGGCTCATTCTAACAATGTGTTTGTTAAATTTGCAGAGCTCTGTAATGGCTCTAGTGGTAACTCTCACTTGATTTCAGCGGAACTTTGTTGAGTCAAAAGCAAACTTGTGCGAATACCCTTCTATCAGTTTCTTCGCATAATGATGACCAATTACATTTTGCCAGAGCGTTGCGCTCAGCTTCTTGGCCCATGACCTAAGCTCGTTACGAGAATCACATTTGGGCAACCCACGGTAGGGTTCAGGGTCTATTGGGGCTGTCTCAGCTCTCAGCCTTGCCAATTCTCCAACTGCTTCGTTGCCATCGATGTTTGAGTGTCCAGGTACCTACATTGATGTCACATTGTTACACTCCTCTTGCATTTACATTGTTAGGTAGTTTTGTATTAGCTTTACTGGATACAAAAATATGTAATAATTAAAACAAGGACCTTAGAAATGGTAGGCGAGCGCGCCGAGGACACTACGCGACGAGGCAGACTTATCTTTTTTCAATTTCCTTATTCAGGATTTTTACTTAAGAGCAGCCATCGAGTCAAAAACACTCTTTCAGAGTATTCACCTACTTTTTACATGTGAATAATAAAATTGTCTTAGTTTTTTGAAAATACAATTATGATTCGTAAAAGGAAATGCGTTAAACACTGCATCAATGCTCCCAAATTAATTAAAACGTTTTTTGAGTGATACGAAATCTATCTAAACCCTCTAAATGACAAAATTCTACAAAAAGGTAAAAAAATGCACTTAAACAAGTAATTTTTCAACCTTTATCAACTCATAAAATTTTCTAAATCTTCCAAGGTTTAAATTCAAAGTTTGCATACATCAAAACCCACTAAAAGTTCTAATAAAAACTATTAATTCTATTTACCTATTTTTATTTCTAAATCTAATCTATTGAAACAATTAAAAGAAATTAAGATGATTTCATGAGTATATTTTATGTCTATAATATAAATAAGAAAGACCGTAAAAAAAAATCCAGTACTTAAAACATTCAAATCGATTTTTTTCAGTATGGGCAACAATGCATTTAAAAGGTTTATCGGTACACCGACGAAATTCAGTTCGGTCAAAACAAAACGGAGTGTATTAAAAAACATAATTTTTGCCGCCACTTGTTTCACTGTCGTGTTCCGGTGATTCTTTTGTCTTTTTGTCCTGAAAACAGTGAGTTGGTCTCATTACCAAAATATTTTCAGCATTTTTCATAGCGCGGGAGCGGCCATTAAATGCGAAACATGCATTTTGCTGAACGGCATCCCGAAATTACATCGAGTCAAATAAATTTGGCTGCAATTCGGAGGACCGGGTGTCGCTGAAGGGTCATTTTGGTATGCAACTCGCTGGCCCGTCCGGTTTGGTCACAATGTGGCCACTCTTCAAACTTTTATATTATTTTTTGTGAATAAACAACAACAAACAAAGGGTATATTAAAAAATCGGGAATAACGTTGAAAAAATAAGAAGATTTTTACCATTCTAATGATATAACTATCAGAGTATAAAAAACAAGTTTTCACTCATAATTTACGGATTCAATAACGATCTCATACAAAACGGCTGGCAGTTGGTGTCACGTTACTTTGACGTCACACGTCATGCCTGCCGAGTTTGCTTCTAATAAACATTCCGCGTAAGTATGGCGCGATAACGTATAACCTACCGTTTGTTCTACAGAGCGTGAGACGTCTTCAAAAGGTAATTCAAAATATGCACAATTTAAACTATTGTAGAAAAATTACCTGACGTCGTCGCAGAGAAAAAAATAATATTCTCGTTTCAATTGTTTTTTTTTCTTACTTAAACATAATTGTGAAAGACCCTATTGTAATATAAAAAAAACAAAGATTGTATAATTTTGCTTTTATTTGTAAACGAGTGGATAAAAAACACGGTTTTGCTTGTAATGAGAACTAGAACCTTGGACGAGGTATCGATTCTGTAGCTACTCTGAAGCAAAAGTCTTGAAAAAGGAAATAAAGAGGACATAAGTCCGCCTCATAGTGTTTGGCACATTCGCCTACGATGTGTCAAGTCCCGATTTCAATTCCTGTTTCATACGTTCGGACAATGTGTTCATATCAAGTTCACTATTAAAGATCTGGATATTATGTTTAAAGATATACTGAAATTTCATACTCTCATAGTCTGTGACAATGCGCTCAAAATTTTGTGATTTGTTCTCCAAATAGCTAAGGTGTGCTTAAAAACTCATATTCTTGGCTTTTTTATAACGTGTTGGTGCAAATAAGACTTGAGTGTGGATCTGTGATCTAGGGTCCCCACGAATTGAAGAACTCTGTTATGCTGGAGATGATTCGAAAAAAAAATCTTTAACTTTACTTTAAGGAGATATTCTCCGTGATTGAACCCATCAGATTTTGAACTGCGAATCCTTGGCTACAACAGTTAAGTAGTCAAGAGAAAAGAACAAATGCATATTTACTTAAGTATGTTTTCTGATTAATATTAGTATGACGATCAACTTAGGTGTGTAGTGAAACTGTTTTCGTGTAAAAGAATACTTACATGGAATTTCGACTAACCGATAGCTTTGTTACGTGGTTGCGTGTACAGAATAAAAGATTTTTATTATTTGGAGGTTTTTTATTAACTTTATTGACTTGTACAAAGGAAAATACAATAAAATAAATGCCGACAACTAGCTAAAATAACTGACTGAACCTAGCCATGATACTGAATTTAATTTACGTTAAATATTGAAAGATTTTAACAACGTGACAAAGCAACAGAAATTAGTGCCGGGCAAAGAATCACAGTGTTGCAAGTGTTAAGTGTTGCTTGTGGCCAAAGATGGAATAGAGGGTATTTTTCTGTTGGTTCCTTATAACTACCTAGACATATCATTTTTCATCTTCGTTATGCGGGTTATGTGGATGCTATAATATCATGAAATAGGATTGTTTTCTTTAGTAAATTATACATTGATAAAGGAGCTCGGAGTAGCTCACAAACCGGTCGGTAGAAAAAAAATCTTCTTTGTTTCGGTCGGTTGATCTGTTTTTAATTTTTTATTATTAATGAAATATTTAATACATATGGTACATATTATACTCCCAGGAGTTTTAAAAAAAAACTCATTTGGGACCGAACATATAAAGAAAACATTTTTGTGACTATGCATAATATCATACATCCGAAAAGTAATAAAATATAATATAAGAAACATAAAACACAGTACTTTACAACATCAATATAAATGACATTAAAAATTATCACTATCAAAAAGATTTGAGTAATATTTTTTCATTGCGACTCTTTTGGATTTTTTATTCGACTTTTCTAGTTTTAGCTCATCAGGCAGTTGATTAAATTCGAAATGGCCAATATTTTTCAGAGACTTCCTGCCAAACTTCGTTGAGCGAAACTTATACGCATGAAATTCTTTGAGTAACGCGTATTATTATTGTAAACATCATGACCAAATGTGTATTTTAAATTTGTGTGAGCAGAAAAGTTTATGAGATTCAAAATAGTATTGGTCATGTCATGCAGTGGCATCACCTTGAAAGGAAGTATCTGTTATTGCCTAGAGGGAATTCTGGTTCTGTCCATTCTATCGACGTGATCTCACTATATAAATAGTAAGAGATTAAAAGCATCATCATTCCATGTTCTCTCCCTAGTTGGAGCGTATGGTGTCTAAAAAGAGCCTACATGTATCTCTATCGGCTGTTAGCTCTTATGCATCCTTTCAAGTCAAGTTCGGGTCCCGTAGTTCTGACAAAAACTGCTGATGAACAGTCAGCAGCAGACGTCCAGGACGTCGAGAACCCGATGCCTTGTAAAGTAGACGAACGTGATTAAGGCTCTTAGGAGATATCCGCAGTATGTGGCCCTGCCAACCGTATGATCTCCGCTTGATGACAGTTGTAACCAGAATAGTAAAATCAAAGAATTTTTATTATTAATATAATGAATAATCACAAAGTTGGTGCCTTCAATTCAAAATTTCATGCAAAATGAATTTCATATTCCGGATTTATTTTTTTCAAATAAACTTTGAGAATCTTTGTTACGTGAGTACCTACTTCGTGTTGGCTTTTTGTTGTGTTGGCAAAAATAGTCCATAAGGGTTGAAATAGCAAAACACGACAGGTCACAGTGCGCATGTTGGAACTATTGCGTAGTCGTTTACCCTTAGTTATTGGTAGCACCTTTGCTCAATCGTTTCACAAATGATACTACGCGTGGAAACGTAAGCGAAAATCAACCTATTGCCCCGATATTTGACAATAGGTTTTCATCTGAGGTTTTTGTTAAATATTTTTTTCGTTTTCTGTTGCACGAAAATATTTTTGAATGTAGGAATTTTATACAAAGCAAAAAGAGATTGAAAAATCCTCATCATTTTATGCTTTTTGATACAAAAAGCAATAACGTTACAACGATGGAGAAAATAATATAAGAGTCTAGGCATTTACAGGGCTTTTGACTTGTTTTCGGCTGGATGCGAGTGAGATTCATTTACTTTTTTCAATTAAATTGAATACAGTAAAACTCCAATTATCGGGATTAATGAGTGCCAGACGTTATCACATAAAAACTAACTACTCTTAAGAGACCGAGGTAAATAATTCCCTTGCGCGCGGTGATGTAACATCGTGTTACCACTAATAAAATACAAAATATTATAAAGTTTAAATATTTGAAAAAAAAAACAAGGTCTCAAATAATTTTTTCAATAATTTATGCAAATTAACGTATAATTTAGCCCTGTTATGGCAAAATACCTATATTTTATTAAATATGCCGCTCATGTTACGCGCGTGCGTCCCCCATCACTGTCATCAACCTACTGAAGACTGAATCTATTTCACACAACACCCGCTACAGAACGGCGTCTCTTTCTTCTTGTTATGAGTTACATCATCGTGCTCTATATTATACAGATGTGTTGTTGAATTAGCAGACATTCATTCTTCGCGTAGTATGGATAAATATTTTTTGTATTAACATTCAGTATAGTTATACAAATGTTTCTTTCCAAATCTGGTGCGAAAATGTCCATTCAATGGACATCGCCGCGTATAAAGAAGTTTTGCAGCACAGCCTTTTGAGAGTTGGTCATCGATATTTTGAGATGGTATGTGAAAATTTTTTCAATAAATTTTGATTTGTAAAATTTATACTCATCATACCCTTTCCGCACCTAATGGTACATAGGGCACTGCATTGGTACACCAATCGCAGCGTATCTTGATCATTTTTTTGCTACTCGAATCTAATATGATCAGTCTTACGGGTTAGGTGCCAGTCCGGGGGACTTTGAAATACTTTTAGCGTAAAAAAACATATATATATATATATATATATATATTAACTACTTAACAAAACTATTTGCAATCTAACATGTTCAGTAATGGATACAACAGTTAAATAAAATATATTGGTGTAAACATATACCAAAACCTAAAATGGAAATACCATATAAGGGAATTCGTTAAACGTATAAGAAAATGTATACACATATTTATTAGATAAAGGAAAATTATTAAAATCAATATTTTAAAAACAGCATATAACTCAATTGTATAATCTTTGTTACAATTTAAATCAATTTTTTTTTTTTTTAATTATAAATGGTATATTCTGTAATTTATTTTTGTTCTTCAATTTTTATTATTATCGGTATGTTTTCCAATTTATATTTTTGTTTAATTTCTTAATTACTCATTTTATATATTATAATGTGTATTTGTGGTTCAATTTTTATTATTATCGGTATGTTTTATAATTTATAATAATTGTGTCTCATTTATTTACTATTAATGGCATATTTTCTAATCTATTTTTATGATTCAATTTTTATTATTATTACTTGCATGTTTTCTAATTTAAATTTATATTGATTTTTTAAAATGTTATTATTATTCTTTGAATTTATTAAGCATCATTTAATGAAATTAAAAATAAAAAAAACACATGAATAAAATAAGGTCCTTCCTAAACACAGGAATTTCCTAGCTAGTCGGGACCTGAAACAAATAAACTCTGTACATTTTAAAACTGTGAAATACTAAATAAATAAATAAATAAAATGTGGTGTTATTGGATGGGGTAGTGCATATGTCAATAAATTAAAACATCCTAAAATAGTACAAAGATTAATTATTAAAGTAATTCTAAAGAAACTTTAACATTCATTACAAAAATTCTTTGTAAATTATTTATATTCCATACAGTAGCCACTATTTATTAAATAAATTCCAATCTTACAAATTAATAAAGCAGAAAAAATAAAAGAATTTGAGATGAACATGTCTCTCAGATACCAAAATAATATTAAAATCCCTATATTGCACTCAAGTCATGGTCACACTCAATCAAAATATCTTCGTCTTCAAAGATTTCAAAAAGTATAATAATCTCTCTAATAGACTAAAAACCATTAAATCTAACCTATCAATAAATAAATTCAAAGTAAATTTTATGAATTTTTTTGAACCCGTGTAAAACAGCCTTCTATTTTAATTACCGTTTTATTATTTTCTGTTTTTATTTTTATTTCCTATAAGTATTTTTTTTTCTCATGTACTCGTTTATTCATAATTATATAAATTCGAATAAATAAATAACTATAATAGTGTAAGTTACTCTCCAAGCCCAAAATTATTGTAAAGTTACAGTTATAACATTTACTAGATATATAAAAGTAGATATTAGAAAAAAAAAACATGTACTATTTGTGAAAATATATTGATTAAAAAAATAAATTAAATCGTTTTCTATAAAAGCTTGATTAAAATAAAAATTTTAGTTCAAAAATGGCAAGGAACATTTGTAACGAAAAATACAGCGCAGCCGAATTTATAGTATTCAGTCGAGCGAAAAGAATAAAAATGCTAATATTCACATTCTTCTGTTATAATGCTTCACAGCACTATAAATCACAGCCATTTCAGAAATAATGAGAATCTTATCCTTGCATTATCCTTTATTTCCTGATAATTTATATTATTTTATAAGATTTTGAAATACGGTGGAAGAAAAGAAATAAACTTCTCACGCCATTACGCCCAGCGAATAATTTTGAAGTCATTTGTAAAAATATCTTTTTTTTTCGTCCGTTAATCTGTTATAATGTAATGCCGTTAGAACATTATTTTTTCATGAATAGTTTCTTTTCTTTTTGTGGGTAATGGATTGAAGCAGTGATAACTTTAAATAAAGTGAGTTTAGGTTTGTTAACTGCCTTGTGACGTTATTTTATATTGCTTTAAAAAAAAATGCATAAATCATAAAAATAAGAACATTGATGTATGTTATGTTATATTTGTACTAAAGACTAGAATAAAACCTTTTTATTTTTTAATTAAAAATGGTCTCCGTGGTTGTTTATATATGTACCTTAGAAGATAATCTAGTGGAGTCACAGTGAAAGAAATGTTTAGAAAACAAGATTCTGTGATTTTCAAAACATCATAACCTTTTAACCAAATGAGAACCTTTAATGATTTTGTTTATAATGATAATATATACATCAAAAAGTGTATCTGGGACTACTGATGATTTTTTCTTTCGAAATAAAGCGGACTACAGATTAACAAAAGTGGACATTGATGTTTTATTCTCGTATAAAATAGCATATTGTGATAATTTCTGCATTTTTATCTACAAAACGGCAAAAAGTAGACTCCCTTGTTTTATCCTCTAAGATAGAAATGTATTTGGCAATCATAACAATGCAAAAAATATATTTTAAAAGATTGGAAAAAAAAGAAAATGGATATTCCAATCGAAAGGACACATTACATTTTCAAATAAAAAATATGGAAATTTTATGTTTCCTTACCTCAATAAAAACTTAATTTTATTTATGTTTATTTGTTTCAGAAACACAAATGTGTACATTGTGTACTCATGCATAAATTTACAAATAGTTTGTTTCTTTGTTATGGCGAGAAAAGGACAAATAGACAAAGTGGTTATATAGCAAAATATTTGTATGGATCCATCAGCTCTGATATGGGCAATGCCTGTTTTAATGAACCGATTTGTTGCGGAAAATAATACATTTCTATTTGCGTGACGTGAAAGTCAGAATAAATAAAGATGATTTAATATTATTACTATCATATGGATCAAAGAAATAAATGATACAGTGTTTATTTATATATTTATTATTTATTTATTTATTATATATACGGCCTAAGCCAATTACAACAGTTACATGAAGAAACATAAATGCAAGAAACTGAACCAAAAGAACATAAAACTATTAAGCAAAGACAAACAAGGGCAAAACAATAATTGTATACAATATATTCATAAAAACGAAAGACCTCAGATTTCGAACTAAACCATGCCAATCCAACTTCATCCCACACTGTTTAGTCGCGAAGAGATCTACGATATACGAAAAGCCGGAAGATCTATCCCAATGAATTCCAAGTCGTATTATTATTATTGTAGCATATTTATTATAACATTCTTCATAGTAAGTTTTTTTTTAAATTTTGATAATTTTTTTCAATAAAGTAATTTAAAAAATATTTTTAAAAAATCTTAAATTGTAGTGAATCCTTAATTTCTCGGACAAGCAGTTCCTCCACAAATATCTACCTCTCTCCTACCCAGTCGCTTTCCTTATCCGCGTTTGGTGCGTATCGCTTCGTAGGTCAAAGTAGGGGTAAGGGTTTTCGGCCTCGTAGTTTAATGGTCAGCACATTTGCCTACCATGCGAGAGATCTCGGGTTTGATTCCCGACATGGTTGATACAAAATATTTATCTAAAAGGGGTGTTTTCTCGCTGGAATATTTCATAGTTCCTGGACTGGTACCTGATGGGTAAGACTAATCATCTTACCTTCATGTAACAAAAATGATCAAGATACACTACGATTGGTTTACCAATGCAGTGCTCTATGCACCATTAGGTGCGGAAAGGGAATGATGATGAGGAGTAGAGGTTCGGAGGGATACTTGTCCGAGAAATTATTGATTCAAATATATTTATAAATGTACGACTAGTTATTTGTTTTTTAGTTTTTAAAATTAAAATTTTTACATATTTAAAAAAAAAAAATAATATTTAATTTTTTAAAAGGTTTATTATTTTGTTTCTTTTATATTTTATTTTTAAAAATGGTTGAGAACCCCTGAGTCCTTATCAGGAGACAGTTTGTATTATTCCTAGGGCATTCAATATACATTGCAACAATACCAACAAATCAATGATTTATGATTTTTGCTATTTCGAATATACCGTGTTATCTTTATTTTCATTATTTTTCTACCTCAGTATGTTAAGTATTAAAATTCCGAAGTTATTTTATGGAATATTTATAAAAAAAACTATGTTATATGTATAGATATATTGTTTTTATATTATTTCATAATTTTGTAATAGAACACTGTATGTTAATTGTATTTATGATTATGTTTATAAAAGGCATTTGTGCCGTGTATACACTTATAAATAAATAAATAAATTTACTCTATTTAGAGACCATTTTTTTTTTTAAATATTTTTTTTAATGACTTTGGAAAAAAAATAGGAGTTTTTTTATTAAAGCTTACCATGGGGAATGTTCCTCTGAAGTTTCACGGGCTGGCTCTGAAAACCCGTGTATATAATTCTTATCCACGTGTGTATTTCACTGAACTTTTCCTAAACGGCTAAACCGATTTCGATGAGCAAAATTGTGTGTGTTTGAGTGGGTTCCTGGATGGTTTATATTTGCAATTGGACCCACTAAGTGGCTGGTGATTTTGCGCTCTTTTTTATTTGGTTTGGGCAACAGCAAATCGCACAATGACGAAACGAAAAGATTGAAATGTCAAACTCAATGTCAAGTGTCACTTAGTATATAGTTAATCGAAAATTCGAAGATCGAAAAAAGAGGTTTCCTGAACCAGCTAATAGCAGGCAAGCCGTCGTTTGGGCAGAACAACGTCTGTCAGGTCCGCTAGTTCTGTAATAAAATCATAAGAATTAATATAAATGTTTAATAACATTACATTTTACAGAAACGCCAATATGATTTAACTTTACACTTGTTAATCCTCCTTTTTGTAATGCAGTTGGCCAATGTCGCCAATTTTACCTAAAAAAGTTAAGTTTTAAGTTTCATAACTTTTGCGTTTTTGTCAAGTTGTGTCGTTTTATGTTATTTTTCATGCAACCAATTGTGTTCACTTCTACAAAAAAGGAAACAAAAAATTATTTAACGTAACACTTTGTATCCCGGAGCCGTGTAAACATGTGTTTATATGACCATGCATTGTGTCCCGGTCCGGT
Organism: Micrasema longulum; assembly: GCF_059751315.1. Lineage (NCBI taxonomy): Eukaryota > Metazoa > Arthropoda > Insecta > Trichoptera > Brachycentridae > Micrasema > Micrasema longulum. The sequence continues at coordinate 266,879 of NW_028278312.1, forward strand.
GTTTTCACGTGGTTTACCATCTGTTTAAAAAAGTGCATTTTATTGACATTAAGTGACTTTTATTAGTACTTTTTTGTTGCTGCTAAACCACGTGAAAACACGGGACAGGGACACAATGCATGTTTATTATAATCATGTGTATACGCGGCTCCGAGGCTCAAAGCACAAAAAAAGGAGTGAGGCCCTGTATATATGCGAACATTGCAACGCGCAATCTTTCCATATAAGCCAATGTTCGCAAAACTGTCAATTAAAAATGACTTATTTAATTATTTTAAATAAATATGAGAAGTTTCAATTCATTTAACTTATTATTTTTATAATTATGATGCTTTTAAGAAACCCTTTGCAAAGCATGAAATTTCACAAAAATGGGCCAGGCACAGGGCAAATTCTATGTGTATTCGGCTGGGGCTCAAAGTGTTAATTATTATAGTGCAACATGCCCTTAGTGCATATTTTTTTCCTTTGAAATTCTTAAATTGGGTCAGGTTTTTCAATTCGGGCTTGATCTTGAGCACGAGCTCGTAATTCAACATCATCTCTTGCATAATACGTATCCGGCAGTAGACGCGGGATGTTGCTGTTTCCTAACATATTATTTGTCCCGTGCAATATACAACAGAACAGGTGTTCCAGATCCAGGTTCAAGTTTCCAGGGGCTACAGCCTTTATTACCGCGGTCTGGAAACTTTGAAATTACCTCTGCACCGGCGAACCAAAAATTGTAACGCAGTTTGTTACCGCCCGTCCCTGGTTGTTGTGTTATTACCGTCAAACTTAGTATAACTTTGCGATACGTGCAAGATAAGTTTTTTACTGCAGGTAACTTTTTTTTCTTTTTATTCATGGCTTATTGTTTTTTTGTCTCGGAAAACTGCTGAAAATATTGTTTTTTAAGCAAAGAGAATGGAGATTTAGAATTTTAGAGCAGATTATTCAGATTTAAGAAATGTTTATATAATTTAAGAAAAGTAATCAAAATACGTTTTTTTATTGATATATTTATTTTACACGTTGATATTTGATTTCCATAAAAAAAAACAGTTTTTCAGTATCCGGTAGCGACGTTTTAGCTGTCATAAACATTATTTTGAAAGACATATCTTACTAATATTTCTAACGTCGCGGGAAAAAGGGCTTAAGTCAAAAAAGACGATTTTTCAGGTGGGCCAGTTAAATTTTTGAGTGTGTCTTAAAATCGAGAAAACAGCTGGCAAATCATAAAAATTGATTAATTCTTATTTACCATAGATAGAAAATTATTCTCGAAATTTTGTGTTTTTTAAATTTTGCATTTAGTTTTATTTTTTACATGACTTCTGACATGAGTCTTTTGGATCAGAAATCTAAATAAATTCTGAAAATAGTATGAATAAAGACTTTTTTTACCTGTAATGCAACGATTGATTAGTATCAGTGACTTATGACAAATGCACCAAAAAATGCGCATAAAAATTAACTCCTTAACTGTTTACTTTAATCATTTTGACCATTTTATGTCTAAAACCCTTTTCCCCGCGCACGGACTCGTAAAGCATTAATTTTGTGGTCAAAACATTTTACTAAATGTTATTGAATATTTGTATCTGACCACTTTTTTTTACTTACAAAATGTTATTAAATATTAGTAAGTGGTTATAAACAAATATTGAATAACATTTAAGAAAATCTAACTTTAAGAATACATTTCAACTGCCTTTTTTTCATAAGCTATTTAAAAGATCAAACCATTATAGTTTAACTTGTTCTTTCGGAGCCTTGTCAGGTCTCCTCAACGTTGGCAATCAGTATAGCGAAAACCTCTCGGTCCTGCGCCTATATACGCTCCTATCTCAATTTGAAGGTTTTGAAGAAAAGTTAAAGTGAATGACGCACAAAAAAGACTTTTTACTTAATCGATCATTTTTAATACTGCCGGGTCTAATCGGACCCATCTCCGGTGGCTAGAAGTTAGTAGTGTAGGGGTTAACGGTTGACGCGATTACTGTACAAGAGGTCTGGGTTCAATCTTGACAAGTTCGCCTAAACATTTTTATTTTCGTTTGGTCTTGTTTCCTATACGTTTAACAATATTTTAAGTTTGTCTAAAAGTTTGCAGGCAAGGAATAAATTTCAACCCCCAAGAGAATTATTATGACTTACGTATTTTACTGCAGTGTTTTTTTTTTCCATCTCTTTTGTTAATTTTTTTTCTTATAATATTATTTTAAAAAACTCAGTATCTTGCTTTTATGTTTTTAATTAGCATCAAATAATTATATTTCATCAATAAATAAAAAACAACACCAAATTCCGTCACAGTTTATGTATAATGTGATGTATTTATTAAGGTTGTTGTACAAAAATACTTTTCAACAACCGGTTATTCCTTAAATAAAAATTTTTAAAAAATCTCATTGTTTTATTCAGGCGCTTTCTTGTGAAACTCTAGCTACCTTTAATATGTTTGTTTTCTACGAAAATCATCGCCTATATACTTTTGTAATAATTTCAAATGTGTTTTAAAAGCAATCAATTGTAAATAATATATATATAATTAATAAACTACATGAAATATTTCTTACATAAAATTAATTTAAGTGATCTCCTCACTAGTTAAACCAGTCCTTAGGAGAACTGAACAATATCCAAATATACTTTTTTTTACAGATTTTATATATTATTCAAATATTAGTTTTTGTACGTAATATTCATTCAAAGCTGGCCCAAAAAAAATTTACCTTTCTAGCTCCGAATTTTTTTAAATAAATTTCCTGCAGCCATAAAGACCTCCACAAATGCCAATGTATTTTAAAAAATGTTGGCAATTGGTTGCTGCACATCGATAGAGACGAGGTTGTCATTTTTTTTAAATTCGAGATTAGCAATTAGCAAAATTGACAAATCTGCTTTCCTTCCATACTTTTACATTTATTTGGTTTTTATATATTTTGATATTCTTATGTTTTTTTCATTGTGTATTTTAAAGTTTTTTTAACTACGTATTGTTGTATTATATAATTTAGCACTCTTATTCTTCATATTATATCTTATTTGGCAAATTATTTATTACTCCTATTTCTTACTAAAGTGTATAGTGAGTTTATAGAAACCATATCTTAATAATCATTTAAAATAGGTTTTTATATATATATATTCTATTTCTATTGATTTCAATTATACTATTTTTTTATTCAATACTACTATATTTTACTATTTTACATTTATTTTGTTGATTTCAATGATACTGTTACTTTGTATATTTGATTATGTATAAATCTAAATTTGTATAATTTATAATTTACATTTCAATTTTTATGTCTGATTAGCTTTTTTAAATTTTATTATTTATTACTTAAACCTGTTTTTCTGGATTTTTATTATCATGTCATTGTTATATCATCACATGTCATTATATTTTAATTAAATTAATTTCACCATGTATTTTTATTGTTATTTATTATGGCTTGACACGAGCATAGCCTAAAAGTCTTAATAAGTTCACTTGTATTTAAATGAGTGTAATTTTGAATGAATAAATAAATAAATAAATATGAATTGTAAATCGGCCGGCTTATTGCCAAATAGCACTTTTTTCCAACCAAATTTGATGTATTTTTCTTTTAAAATGTTGTTTGTATAGGTTTACTGAATTTTATATGGAAGCATTTTAAAATATTCACATTCTAAGTGAGATTGGCATAGTGCATAGTAAATTTTTTTCTTATTACATTTCTAATAAATAGTCCTAAATAAAAACATTAGCTTTATGAGTTTACGAGCTGTTTTATTATTATAAGTGTCTCATCTTAAGTTCTCATCTATTTCAAACCCAAAATATTTAACAGTTGTGCTTACAACTTCACTTTTACAACCTTGTGATGTGGTTTTTTAAAACATTTTTAAAGTAATAAAGGTCTATGAAATACTGTCCTGTTAAAAAAAAACAATTTTTTTATCAGTGGCATAAAAAACATTATTTAGTTTGTAATTTTAAATTCCTGCAAAAACGGCCATTCCATCAGCCGCGCCCCTAATACGTCACAATTCGTGTTTATTTGCTCATGACCATTCAAATTTGCTTAGAACATTGTCATGAATCTTAACGTCACAACTTTCAAGGCCAAATATGTCGCGTTTTTCAAAAGACATATTTTAAAAATATTTAAAAAATTAATTTATGTATGAAAACATTTCTCAATAATATCCATAGTAATTTTGAAAGTACAATTTATTATTTTCAATCCATTTCATATATTTTCATCGGTATTCGTGGTATGAGATATTTTTAACTATTTAAAATGATTTTTTTAAAACGTTATTTGAAGTCCTGTACGAAAATTTTAGTTAAAATAAAAAGGATATAAACTGTCGTAAGATTTTTCAAAAAAATATTTCCACCTACGAAAAAAACCTAAACGCAAACTTTACTTCCCTGATGACTTACGAGTAATGCTGTCAAAGTTTCGTGTTTTGTTCACCTGTTCTTATAAAATTAGCTTCTAAGTCCTTCATTACATATTTCCAAATGATTCGCAAATCTCGATTGTTTTCAAGTGTAATCACTCCAACACAGCTCGTGGCGTGACGATAATGGTTTCATTAGCCGAATACAGAGGTTCTGGTCGCGTGAAGCCAATGAAGATTTATTACCCCAAATTATAGTTAATATGTTGGAAACTGACGCCATATGCAGCAGACTTCTGACAAACAAAACTGCACCAGATCGGTAATGTTAACATTCCAAATGAAGCGAGACATTTTTTTTCCAAGAAAATTTTAAGTCATGGTTGAAAAACTTATCCAATTTCCAGATCTTGGGTTATTTTGGCAATTCTCATGTTTTAATTTGTTTTTTAAACTAAGCAATCTATAATAACGAACCAAAATAAGTGTTTTTAATGGCCATATGTTTAGAAACCGAATAACGTTTCACATAGATTTGATAACAATTTTCATTTTCTTTAACACATATCGTATTTTTCTTCCTTCTAAAAAATCTTCATAAACTTTGTATTGCATTAGTGTTTCTTATTCTTCTTCTTGAGCCTCGTTTTCTTCGCTGCTGAATAAAGTTCTCTTCCAAACGTTTCCACTCTTTTCTATCACCCACTTTTATCATCCATGTTCTACCGGTTATCGATTCAATGTCGTTGACCCATCTTTTTTGTGGCCTTCCAACACCTCTTTATTTGCCCATGGTCCCCATTATATTAGTTTGGGAGTCCACCTGTCATTATTTTGATCGCCAAGTGTCCTGCCCATTGCCATTTTAATTTTGCTGGACAATCCATGGTATCTACGACTCTTATTTGCGGCCTAATTTCTTAATGTCTTATTTTGTGTCTTAGACATAAACCGAGCATCTGTCTTTTCAAGGATCACTACGTACATTTTAGTTTCTGGCTACCTTTTTGGTGTCACAGACATGATTTCTACTTCATATGTCATCACTGGCAATAAAGTACCAACTGCACCACCGGGAGTGGTTAGAAGAGGAAATTTCGGCTTTTCTATTTATGCTTATTTATGGTTTCTATAGTGCATTTTAGACGTTGTGTAAAACAACAAAAAACAAAAAAAAAAAATTCAATTATTAAAAACCCCATTGTCATTAACATTAACTTAGTGCCATAACTCAACAAACTTTAAAAAACACAAAAACAATATTCCCTTTAATGTCAAAATTTTCAATAAAATAAAATCAGTCTTCCTTTTTACATGAAATCATAATAAAAATGTTAGTGGAATGTTGTTTTTTTGCAAGTCCCTTAAAATGCTCCCATTAGCGTTCCTGAATATTACAATTCACTTGCAAATAACATTTTTGACGATTTAAACATTTCATATCATGTTAATAATTAAATGAACTTATTTTGAATAAGTTAATGAACGCTTTTCTTTCATTAAAAAAGATTTTCACATTTTTGTAATTCAAGCATCAATAATTTCGCGTGTTGAATACAAAACACCCCTTCAAAATATCTACCCAACCAAACACGTGTTCCCCTAATCTTGACCATACTGGGCGCAGTTTTTCTGCCCCGTTAATGGAATTGCTATGTTTGACTAAATATGGCGTTAATTATGGTTCAGAAAATGATTTATCGTTCCTAGAAAAAGGTAAAACAGGCCAAAATAGTTGACGGTCGCATTTTCCAGAACATTCGCCACTTTTAACAAATAATAATGAAATGTTCACTTTGGTTTTACTTGTACTAACGTTTTCTTAACCTTATTTTTAAAACGTTCTACGGTACAATGTTCGACAAAAAATGGAGACAGAGTGATTTTTTGTAAAACATTAAAATCGTAAAAATATTTTTACGATTAGTTGCCGCACTGTCCTATTTGACTACAAAACTTGGGATTCCAGGCCTTCCAAAACTTGGTATTTTTTTTTCTTTGGCAAGTGGTTTTTCACTGCAATATTTCATGGTCTCTGAACTGGCGCTAGAATCGTGAAACCGAATACTTTGCCCAAATAAAATATGCTTACATAAATAAATCTAAATAACCAAGCATACATGTATTATACTTTAGATATGAAAATAATATGTTCAAAACTTGTGTGCCATTAGTTATTTTTGATTATATATTATATTTATGTGACAATTATTTGTACTACCATTCTTACGAGGAAGTCTCTTTAATTGGATATTTTGAAACTTATTTAAAACATCAACATTATTTTATGTTTGTTCAAATGTTTGTAGACGAGGACTGGATTTCAACTCCCTGGGGAGCTGTTTATATAAACATATAATAACAGAGAATAACATTTAGAGAAGGTAATATAGAATCTACAGGGCTTACGACCTGTCAATAGCTGTACTTGAACTATGTACATGCTGGAACTGAGTGATTGCGTTGAGCTAACAATGCAATTTTTTTAGGCTGACTTGCTTGGGCTGACTTGAGCTACTACGTTATATGTTTTTTTATAAGTCACGTTCCTATGTTCATCATATATCCATGGCGTGAATGAACTGCAGGACTTTTCTCTTATGTCGACGGACGTGTTATGTGCAATACAGTTGCAGAATATAATGCGTTGTATTCAATATCGAATGATGACTTGCTTAATCGGTCGTTGCTTTATATTTCAATTGAAATCATTTCACTTGTGTGCGTCATCAACCAGTGGACTATGACCCCTACATACTTATGAAAATTAAAATAAATTTTTGAATGATAAATTTAAATGTAACCTTTTTTCAGTAAGGTAACGATTAATTACGACACGACATGTTTTTTTTTTTCATTTTTATTAAGTCATTTTTATGGTTTTCGTGATAAAATTTATGTTATCATTTACATAGTTATTTAAAACGTATTAACACACCATTTTAAATTACGCTAATAGAATTTTATTAAACTAATAGCCAATTACCATGTTTACCTCGAATTCTTTAAAGGTGGCTTCTACATTGCGACATGGTAAACTTTGTAAAATTCAATGATATTCATGACGTATTTAAGTCAAAACAAACATTTGGTAAATTTCATTTACTAGGGGCTAGTCTCAACAAAAAAATCTGAGCTACAAAATTCCTTTACATTTGGTGATGTAACATTATGTTAATATGTTTCTTTTTTGGGTGATACCATGTGTGTTTTGAAACGTCGCGTCGGAACAAATCCAACACCCATGGTATTACTTAAAAAAGAAACATTTTGATAACAGTGACCATGAAAACCTTTGCCCCTATTTAACATCGTGCTACTTCAATGAAAAGATATAATATTCAGAAGTTCAGACATTAAAAAAAAAACATCAAGGCATACTGTGAAATAAATATTTTTCTATAATTTATAAAACAATTAAGCCCTGTTATAGAAATACAAATAATTAAAAAATTGTAAATCTCCCACTAACTGCCAATAACCGATTGATTGAACGAATTTCTTCGTCTCTTTCACACAAACACTGGCCACGGAACGGCCTCTCTGTCTTTTTTGTCATAAGTTATATTCTCGGGATCTTTCTTGAACAAAAACAGATGTATTGTGGTATTGTCATCACTTTCAATCATATAATTGAGACGCTCAGTATCAAAGATGGCCAAACGCTAAAAATAGTTTCAAACGAGGCCAACTGCATATTTAATACTTAATATAAAAAGCGTTCCTGTTATGTTAACCTTGAGTTGAATTGTTTAAATTGTTAATGGCACCAAATAGTATCAAATAAAATTATTTCTTTTAAATATTTCAATCAAAAAGTTTTCGAAATTTTCTCAAAAATAGGTTTGGCATTTTTTGTCAATTTTCGATACTAAGGGCTTCAATATTTTTTTCTATACTAAAGATAATTATTTTTTATTAAAATCCTGCATAAACAAACAGATTTTTCTTTCTAAATCCGATAAAAAAATGTCAATTTGAAGCTTACAAAAGTTACAACTTTATCATTGAAATAAATAAGAGAGATATGTCAAGTCTTGTATCCTATATCGACTTGTATTACACCACAGCCATACAAGATTTTACAAAAGATAAATCGCACCTCAAGTGTAAAACCTCTATATAAAAAATATATTTTTACTGAATCGAATCTATACAATTAAAATGTTTATCGTATTGCAATTTTAGACGCTTGGCTCTGAATATAGGTTCAGATAAATTTACGTACTTACCTAAATTCCAAACACTTTGAACTCGCAGAAACACTGCTGACGTCATATTTATGTATAAATTTCAAATAACTTGATAGATTGTCCTAAACTTACATCACTTATTAATTTCCCAGTAGCGCAGACCACAAACTAATTTTCATTTAAAATTTCTAAATGTTCCATAAATTCGTATTTAAACTCAAATGCAAATAGAACCAGGAATGTGTATAATCATGAACTTAATCTTTTTTTCCTTATATTATTATAATAATGTCCAACTATGCCACCGATACAAGTGTAGATTTATAATTTACTTTTTAAATAATATAAATTACTTTTTCGTGTTTTTTTTTATTTGTTTATTTTGCCATGCATATATTATTTACATAGAAATATAATTACAAAAATACACTTTCGAAAAATACATCTTAAAATTAAGCTATGACATAAATTGGGGAAAAAGCCCTCAAAAACTTCAGCGTTAGCGTAGGCCATTCCCCTTTTTAATTATTGAAAAGTTTATAGCATATAAAAATGGTATGACATGACCATGAAAAGAAAATAAAAGAAAAAGAAAAAAAAAACAAACTAACATATGCTGATATAACGAAAACATAATTTATTTGCAGTATGCGTTTATTTTTAGTTTTTTTTTTTTTTTTTAATGTGTATCTGTTTCTTCCATGCTAATCCAAAACCTCAAACCTACTTTAAACTGTACCAGTGATTTAATGTTTTGAAGGTCCTTAGTTAAAAGATTAAAGGATCTTGGACCAACGTGTAAGGAGTGCGAACTGAGTTCTGCATCCTGGAACTGACAGTACACTATCGGATCTATTACTAATACGATTTAAATTATTACTAAACAGTTCCCTATTCAAGTAAACATATTTTAGGGACTAAAATAAATTTAATTTTCTAAAACTAAGGAGTCTACTCTCTACGCATAATTTATTTCTAGGAAATAGTCTATGTTATTTAAAAATTATCCTAATTATATTTTTCTGTGCAATTTTTATTGAAAGTTTATAATGCAAGTAGTGTAAGATTAGTTATTAACACATTATGTATTATATTTATATGACAATTATTCATGTTACCAATATTAAAAGAAAGACACCAATTGGACCTTATGAAATGTAATTAAAATACGTATAAAGGTTATATTTTTTAAAAATTTTATTGGTTTTCTATTTTAAAAAAAATAAATTAAAAATTACTATCCTCACGAAGAGATGGATTTGTCTCAAAACCAGTAGACATAAAAAAGTCGGTTAGTGGTTGCATAGTACTTTGAAGGATTAATTTTGGTTGGTAGCTTTCCTTCTGCGTCTATGCGAAGCTGACAATAAAGAAGGGCTTTATGTATACGAGTATTTTGTTGTTTCTGAACTGGCACAATGAAATATAACATTGTGATATTTATTTTTTTGCCATACATTTTTTCTTTATGAATACCTCACTGGGCACAACCTGTGTCGAGACATTCGTTTACTTTATTAATTCACTCTCAGGTGCAGAAAGTGAAACACTGATAATGATGATCAGAAAAGCTTAAAGCTTATTTTTTTTTATTTTTTAAATTTATTGATTGATATCTACAGTCAAATACAATAATACGGTTATAATATAATAGGTACTTAAAACTAGACTTAAAATGATCTCAAACTTGTAATTATCAATATACGTAATGTGTCATAAATACATTAATTTTACACAAGAATAGAATTTGAAAAACCATAAATAAAATGTTAGTACATATTTACTATTGTAAATTTAAAATAAGATGAAAAAATATTATTGTATCTATTCATCACTACTCACCAACGGTGACAATGCCTGCATGCTTTTGCTGATTTCCCTTTTAAATTTATTGTTATTTCAGTTGAAGATATCACTCGCATTCGCTCCAATAATATTATTATATAAGTTGCATATTCTATAAATGTACGAATTTTTTTCTGCATTAGTGTTTGCATCGGTGCAGTAAAATAATTTGGTGTGACCGATACTTTTAAAAGGCACATGGAAATTAATCAAACTTAGTAAATTGGGGCAGTCAGTAATACCATTTTAAAGCTTAAATAGTACCATTAAGTCAGCAATCTGTCACCTATTATCTAAAGAGTTTATTTTAAAATGTACTCTCGCTTCATTATTTCCGTATGATAGACAATATTTTGCATTGTGTTCAATCATACCTTAAACCAGCCGATAAAAGATCATAATCCCTATAAATGCCTGGACTTTCTCCTCTTAAACATCTTCATCTTTTTTTATATCTATTATTCTGTATCTATTCAATCGGAAAATATTTCCATCCATTGCTTCTGAAAATGGAGAGGAATATTTTTGAAGGATTAATAATGGTGTAACATCAAAGGATCCTTTGCATTGCATAAAATATTGCAAGGGTTGGTTGACCAGCCGCCGTTTTCAGGAGAATGGCTTCAGAAAGGTTCATTATTAATTCTTTCAGCACTTCCTGGAAACCGCTTTCAGACAGATGGTTGAAGAAAGTATCGGGAAAATAATTGTCCTTAATATTGCGTAAATTAAAAATATATACCATATGAATGGATATGAATTATTTTCAAAAGATCTGATATTAATGTTGATAGTCAAACGTTTCAATAAATATAACTATTTATTGGTATATAACCATTTACCGACTTTTCTGTCTACCAATTTAAGGACCTACGTGTATTTTCGTCACGATACAAATTACACTAAGATGCCAAACCGCTTATACATATTTATCATAGTAGTAGAAAAAAGGAGAAAAGGAGGAAAGGAGGATGGTAGGAGTATAAATTAACTAGGTTTATAGTGACTATTACGATGGAACATTCTATAAGTTGTGTCTGTATTTTTTGTTGTTTTGTTTTTTGCAATGAGTTTTGTATTTGAAAAATATACCTCGCAAACTCGGCAAAATCTGAAATCTTAAAACTGTTAGAAAAAAAAATAAACTTATTCGTAATTCAATTGTTTAAATTACATTGTCGGATCAAAATATGGTGATATACTCGTAGGTCTGTGTTAAGAAAAAAAGAAAAAAAGGTGACAATAAATGAGAAACTTCTTTTTTTACCTATATATGGATTAATAATATTCTCTTAGTGTAGTCAAAAAATGCAAGAATCAATACAAAGAACAGTGAATAAAGCAATTAAAGTAACATTTAATTTAAATAAATATACTAGAACTACAGATTTATATGGAATATCAAAAATATAAATCATTTAAATGTATATTGTCATAAATACATAAACTTAAATATAAATCTACCTACATTTTTATTGCAATAGAAGTCAACTTTAGAGGAGAGTGACATAGAGCCAAGCGCACCACAAAAAGTGAAGTCATTTTTGTGTTTTCGTCTAAATCCAAAAAAGTTACTTTTTTTGGGCAATGTGGACAAAAAAGCCACATTTATTTAAGATTAAATCTTTTTGATGCAACTGGTCTATATTATGATTAAAATAAACTTTTTCTCACCTTTCATTTCTAGTTTGCAAATAATTAGTTAATAATAGCTTTCCATTAATTTCATCTTAAGTTCCATAACTACGTTTTCCATAAATATTTACGCCCAATTACATTACATTACGCCGATGATTATTTATTCAAAGGACGCGTTCCACCTAGACCCGATTACATAATCCTTTGCTAAACAACTATATTATACCGATTATAACTCAGCATATTCCCCGGTTAATCAATTTACCGTTACTTTCGGTTAATCGATCGACAATCTATTATCCGTCACCCTCGATTAATGGTCCGTGTAACTCAATTGCCCTTAGCTCGTTCCAGGCGTCTCCGCACGAGACGAATTTTCAGGAAATCTGAAGAAGAATTTTATTCCTGATTTGTGTACCTTTGTCGAATCCATGGATATTTAATTCAAAATTATTCCGCATAAATAATATACCAACCGAAATGACATATATTTCAAAAAAATATATCATACCGCTTAGTTAAGTTTACACAAATTAATAATAAAATTATGTCAACCGGTTCGGGCCAATTAATCCGTTTTCTTTATTCAATAAATTTGCTAATTTAATTACAACTAATAAAATTTAGTTTTTAAAATACCTAGATTATAAAAACAATAAAACGCTTTGTACTTACGGCCAATCTGCCAAACAAAATGGATTTTTTACCGTTGAAAATAGACGCACTGTATCTGAGTTATGCTATTTTCATAAATTATTAAATAATAAAGTAGAATCTTTAAACCTATTCTCCAAAATTAATCTTAATGTCCTCTTTCGCGTGACAAGAAATAAGTATTTATTCCATCTGCCAGTCTGTAGCACTAACTATGCACAACACTCTTTCCTCTATCGTTATCGTCGCACTAACTTTAATGTTTTTTTTTCATTTATTGATATATTTTACATACCCCTTAATTTATTTAAAAATAAATTAAGACTTATTATTTCTGGCTGTGATACAATCCCACTTACTATCTAATGATGCACCCTCCTTAGCACCTACTCCCACACTAATACACACAAACACACATCTACACTTACAAATACACATAAACAAAGCCTTTTGTTGTAACACAGTGTAATAATATGTATGATTTTTATTTAGAAACTTTGCTGGTATGTCTTTAAACTGTATTTTTTTTTTAAATGTTACTAAATCATTTTAGACTGTTTGTTTCTTAAAAATAAATAAATAATAAATAACTAAATACTTTCGTCGTATTTTACATACAAGTTAGATTATAATAAACTAGGACAAATATGTAATATTTTATTGATTGAATTTTTAGAGATTCTTATTACTTTATACTCTGTTTTTGCAACGTTTTTTTGTAAATGTGTTTTTTTTACTCTGTTTATACATTTTTTATTATTATGTCTTTGACTGTGCTTTTTCTTTTTGATTCGTGCGTTTTTTTTATAAATATATTCTTAGCTATGCATTTTTTAACTGTCTTTCACTACGTCTTATTATATATATATATTGTTTTGGCTACGTATTTTACTAAGTTTTAAATATGTTTTTCACTATATATATAACACTTTTATTTTTATTTTTTCCATGTTTTGATTACTGTTATTTATATTTTTTTGATCGTCTTAAAACGGGGTTAAAATTGCCACGCCCTAAGGTCTCTTTATAGGTGACGTTCTTTTGTAGTTCATTTCATCATAGTAGAGACGATGTGAATGTACTGCAAAACAATGATCCCGATTTCATGTCCAATACTGATAGAGTTGCATTAAATGTGATATTCAATTTAACAGAAAATGATGATATTGCTTTCTTCGGTCATCACACAATTTCAGGTGAAACGTGTGTGTCATCGATTATGGACTATGAACCTTACATATTAAGCATTGCCTGCATCATTACTTTGTCATTTATAATGATTTTTTTAATTTAAAAACAATGAGATATATTGAAAAAGGAATTGAAACCAATATCAATGTCTACATGTGAAACAAGAAATCAAAATAAAAAGGCAAAAATATCAATATCTAATTTTCCCCGTTGAGCTACTGGACCAAAAACTGATTCACTCAAAATGCAATTCACCCTGTTTTATTTTTCGGCGTAGTTTATTATTAAAAACAGAATAAAGCCCTATCGTCATTTCTCCTAAATATTCCGCTTTGCATGTAGTGCAGGCAGTTGAACGGGAAATTTTATTGGAATATGTCGATATGTAGGCGACAGCACTACGGGGTACATAATAAAAATATTCCAGTAAGGGTTCCAACAAGTAATGTTGTTTTTTTTTAAAGAAAAAATATTTGCTTTTTTCAATATTAGACCATTTTCTTTTAGTGTAAATAGCTGTGGTAAAAATAAGAAACATGTTACGGTAGCGCTTAATTCAAACTTCGAGCCTTCTGATCCAGAGTACGGATGCTCAAATATGGGCAGAATAATGAACATTACGCAGTTTGTAAAGTGGCCACTTAAACCAGTCGATGACAGGTCACACGGTCTTAAAATTAGCTTAATTAGATATCTGAGACACTATCACTCCCTTTCACTTCTGTTCACTGTACTTCATTGTCCTATCGCTTCTACATACCTCCGTGAGAAATTTCAAAGTTTGTCAATAATTCATAGTTTACCTCTTCGTTCTAATTCTCAAAGTATCCTTTCAATTTCCATTCACAATTCCTCTTTTTTCTCTAACTCATATAGTATCCATGCGTCTCGACTGTAGAATTATATTCCATCTAATACCTTTGAAGAAATTATAATTTTGCGAGAAGTTCGCCAATGTATAATATAAATTACGTTCAAAAAATGTAATAAATTAAGATAAATAAATACCTGCATTTCCATATTTTGTTCTCATATATGTTCTCCATTTTTTCAAAGTACTTTCTCTGCATACCCGACAATCCGTTTTAAAGACCGTGGGTTTTGTTCATGCAAAAAAAACGTGTTTCTATGACAATAAATTAGCTACGCTTTTCAAGTTCATTTATTTACTCACTTACTCAGCTTTCTTCTTCAGCCCATAAAGGCCCCCCGTTTGGACCTCCACAGGTTCCCCACATTTTGCTTCATTGGGCCTGCAACCATCTGATGTCGTCAAACTATCTGGTCTGGGGTCTCCCTACACTTCTACGTCCTGTTTTTGGCCTCTGGACTATCACTCTTCCATTGTACTCTTACTGGCTTCAAATCAAGAATTTTTATAAACACATTCAGTCGCATTTCTGAGCTGCGTTATATTTAGATAAATAATAAATAAAACCAAAAAAATGTACATAGTTTTTTGAAATCGGAAACATCGACATTACTTACGTATACTCCTACCGTCAGCCATACACGGCTCAGTGTTGCGAACTCCGCGAATCGATATTGTAATTTATATCACTAGCAAAAAACGATTTGCATATTGTGATTCGTCGAATTGATCGGTTACTGAAAAATGTACACCCGCTTCGATATAGAGTTACCGAGATGATCTTTTAGTTATAGGATAGATATTATGGTGCTAGATACTGAGTTAGTCTGAACGCATTAAAAGAAAATGCGATCTGACTTTTCTTCATATAACGTATACCCGTATTTCTTACCTGGATGATGGCACTGAAGCAGAGATTTTTTTACACACTATAAATATTTACCATTAACGTGTCTCCGTTTTTTTTTATTGTTATTATCAATTGTTTTTTATGAGAGCTTAAACTTTCTAAAAACCCCTCAAAAGCGCCCGGGTTTATCTGCCGTCTTCGGACTTTTGGTATTGAAATATGATGAATAATTTTGAAAAACAGAAAACGTACCAACACAGCGAACTTTATTCTGATACTTTTTTTAAAACTAAACGAAATCGGTTCAGTTTTGAGGTGCAAAAAACAGAAAAGAATACTCGATTATGTTTTAGTTAGGCATAACCAGTTTGACGTGCAGTTGTCTTTTTCGCACAAAATCGGGAAGGTATCTGCCAGAGAGTGACAAATAAGATATCATATTGATAAAATTTAGATAAATATACGTCTCAGCAATGACGAAGGCATTTACGAGACTTTTAATTTATCATTATCTGAATTTCTTGAATTTGTTAATTTTGTTTATAGACAGGCCTGGATTTCACTTACTCCCTAGAGTTAAATTTTAAAATTTAAAATCAACGTATCACAACGAAAGTTTATATGGAATTCATTGGCTGATTTAAGTAACCACTTTACAAGTAAATTGTTCACGGCTCTGCCAACGTTTAGTCCTCCATATTTATTCGATTCTTCCATCTGTTGACATTTGTAAAGTTGAAGAACTGAAACAATGCCATAAATGGCCGTACTTTGGCCGTTTTTATCCTGTGTTTTCCGTTTTTTTTTTAATACTTTACTTACATATATCCAAATTGCAACAATGCATGAATCGTCTTTGTATTTTCCAGCAATTTATTTATTTATGCTTTACAGTTAGTTTATAACATCTTCACTAATATAAACTTTTAGTAACATTGCAATTGTTTATCAAAATTTCTTAATAACATATTTTTTCAAATTTATTTTATATATTTCGATCTTTTCTATGTCCTTTATTTCTCTAGGTAACATATGATGATAACATTATTTACTTTCATTTTTTGATTTTTATTATTATTTCACAGTTATCAAAAAACATTGAAGAACTCCCTAGGGAGGAAATCCAGCCTTTGGACGTCCAATCTTTTGAACATACTCAAAAGATTTTTGATCAAACAAACTAGTATAAGAAAAAAAAGTACGACAAATTATTTTATAATTTATTTTCCTTCATTTTTTTGTAACAAATCAGTCAGTAATTTATATCATATTCACTGTACACTGCGCAAATATCGCGAGCAGCTTTGGCAGGTTTATTCCCTCGATTGAACGCGACCAGTATGAAGCGTCCAAAATGCCTACTTTCGTCTACTTGACATTCTGTTTTAAAGGCTTGTAAAAAAAATAATAAATACATAAAATGTAAAAACAAATACAATTTCTCATAGAACAGAAATAATTCTTTCAAATGATTTATAATGTTTATTATTTTGTTTTAATTTTAGTATCATTTTCGAATTTTGGAAAAACGGATAAAACTTATTTTTACAACTAATATTAAAATAAATGTACGATAAAACTTATTGAGCTTTAACATGTTATTTTTACAATTTTTTATCATTAATTCATTCAAACTCAAATTACGAAAAAAAAAACAACAATTTTTACTATATTTTACACAGAGGACAGTTTTATTTTACTTGCCGTAAATATAATGTAAAACCTACAATTTAAATAATGAAAAGTAGCTAAAACAATTTTTAGGTACATACATCAAATACGACGTACTTTAGAATTTCATTAAGTCAGAAATTGTTTTTGCCTGCGGTTTTGAAATTTCTAAGCGTTTCATGACCTTTCATAAACCACTGTGAAAAAAGATTTTGTATGAAAAAGTACTGAAACCCTCGTTTTTAAATAATAATAAAATGGTTAAAATTTTAATTACAAAATTCCATACAATATTGGACATTACTTTTTAACTCTTTGAACAAATTTATTCATTACCCGTTCAATTTTATTTTGACGAAATTTTTAATTTAATATTTTTTTTATACGCTTACACTCCTACGTAAATTTGAACACTCTATTTGCTAAAGATAATTGAGAAAGGTTTTTTTAAAATGATATGTATTTTTCTTTTTGACTTTTTGAAAATTTCATGTTGGTATATTTACTGTTTCTTTAATAGACCAATATCGCAATTGAAAAAAAGTCGTTGATATTTTTTTTATTATTGGGCCCCTGTATTAAGCAGCCTCACGTGTCATGTACAAAACTAAGGTACTCGGAAAAATTCGTTATTTTTTATTTTGGAAATGGGATTTTTGATCACTGATTTTGGTTTATCACCTTTATGGGTCCAATCACTGTTGCTGCAAAGTCTTAGAACAATGGCGCGTGATAACTACTTTTAACGACAATTTGAATAACTTTTAAGAGTATTCCATCTTTCCTGCATTCTGCTTCAAGATAATGGCGTTGTTAACTAAAAATTGGGCGTTGAAATAACAGATGTTCGATGTTCGATGCTCTGTGAAAAAATATAATCGCATGGACAATAGTCATCATTCCTTAATTTAAACCTATATAGATAACTTCTCATAGCTCCGTATCCGGTAAAGATTTGAGTCGTTTCGAAAGTACTTTGGTGATGACGATGGAAGTTTGCTGCATCAGCCAGCGTCAGGAATAACATTTTAGTCGTTCACATTTATGTTTATCTCAACTGAAATGAAGGGATTATGGAATTTATTAAAAGTCATTAACTGGCAGAAAGCCTGTTATTGGCGAGTTATACTGGACCACATTTTACACTTTGTATCATTTACAGCATTTTTCTGTATAAAAGCAGATAAAAAATACAGTTCTTAGTATGAAATAGAACCAGTGTTTTTGAATAAATGGCTGTTATCAGGTAAAAATCCTGATTGGAAAGGAAATCGAATAGAGATAAGTCCGGCTTTAGTCGCCTACCCTTCTTGAGATCCAAGATTTAGTTCCCGGCGAAGGAGTGTTAATTCAATGAACTCATGTAAATAGCTGCCAGTCATTTAAAAGTGAAACAGAGATAATAGCACTTTTGTGACTAATCAAATCTACACAACGGTTGGATTTTTTTTTACTTTGGCAAATGATGAATAATCCATGTATTCATTTTTTTATATTCTCAAAAAAAATTTAACCATGTACATGATCAGATATAATGATTTTAATAACAGCCGGATTATATTGAACGAAACCTTATACAAACTCTGAATGTATGAGGCGATATTCATTTGATGACATTTTGACATCCCGAAATTTTCCGATAATGATTATTGTAGTTTTTTTGTATTAAAGTGGCCTAGCTGTTTTAGGCAGAACATAGAACTGAATTGACCTTTTTGAACTCGATAACACCAATATGTCATTTTTTCCTAATTGTGGACTGGCTGCTTTCAGCGTATCTACCTTCAAATATTACTTGTAAATGTGGTTTTACAAGTAATATTTCATTTTCCTTTGACTGGCACCAAAGGCGTAAGACTGGTCACTTTATCTCCCATGTAATGTAATCGATCTCGAAATGCTGCAGTGAGGAAGTTCAGTGATCTGTTTATGTTTTTTTATTTGTCCAAATACTATCAAAGAGTATTTTTTGTTTTTATGTATCTTATCATCGCTACGTTTTTTTCAAGTTTTCTAATTAATCCGTGCGTGTCGTCACACATAATATGTATATTATGACTTGTTACAATTATTTTCATTAATGAATAAATATCGATACTAGTCTTCAACGGGGAAAATAGAACAGACGGACATAAAGAAGTGAAAGGAATTTTTTATTTTTTTTATTTATTAATATCCCTACAGAGATGAGGTAGAATTTTTTCAAATTCAGGTTTGTGGATATTCGAGCGTTTACAGGGCTTATGACCTGTCATTGGCTGGGTTAAGTGGCCACTTTACGTACTACAACATTCACCATTCCGCTTATTAGCGAATGTCGACACAGGTAACATTTTTTTTTTTTTTGTATATATGTTATTAAATGAGAAACCATTCACAAGCGTGTTGGAGCGAATATCCACAATCCTGAATTTGAAAAAATTCTTTAAACAAATTTGCTCTTGAAACATTAACATTAAAAACTAAGCAGTGGATAAGTGATGATTATTTTGTCAATTATTCAGTGTCAACAAAAATGTCAGTTTAAAAATAAACCAACAAAGGCGAAGCATTAATTAGTTACAAGATGCATTTCACGCGAAGTATGAAGGTAGCGAGTTTTGAAATATTAGCGGTCTCGTTATGCGGCGCCACGGGCGCATGCGTGCGGCGATAAAGGCAGTAATTTGCAGGAAATAATGAACGATAAAAAAACAGCAGCCCTCTTACAGGGCTCTGATGTGCTGTTACGGGTAATAATTTATCGAATGTTCCCTCAATTTACCGCATACACTTTCCGCATTAAACGCCTTATTTTTCCAGTTTGCAAAAGAGAAAAAGGTTCTACAGAGATGCTTACTTGTTTTTTTTTGCAAGCATGGATTTTATAATACAAACATACTTAATGTACGACAATAAAAAAGTTTAATAGTTTATGCACCTTGGTATTATTCAGGATAGTTATTTGAAATGGAAATCGGAAATAAATGCTATGGTAAAAAGAGTTACAAAAACGTACGTACATATTTATATTTTTGTTGGACTAAGAAACATTCTCCCACTAAAAAATATTAAAACTGTTTCGTACGTAATTAAACAGTTTATTCTGCAGTATGGAGTCATTGGCTGGGGAAGAGTTGACAAGACCAATTTACGTTTACTTTTGATTGGCCAAAAAAGAATCGCCAAAATTATAATAAGAATGTCTCGAACTTACCCTTCAAATTTCGTTTTTAAAGAACTGTATGTGCCTTCAATAGATGACATCTTTAAATAAGCATATATTGTACAAACTTTCAAAGAAAAAAACCCACTAGTTTACAAAATTCTTGAAACACTATTTCCAAATAATTTATTTTCACATTTTAAAGAAGACACTGTAGGAGAAGACACACCAACTCTACTTTCCTCCCCTCTCTCTCTGCTTCCATGAACATTTGTATTTCTTACTAAAAATTCACAACCAACAATAATCAATTGGATGAAAGTAGTAGGTGTACATATGAAAAAGTATAAAATAAGAGTTGAAATCAAAAGTAAAAATTAAAACTAAAAGTAAACATTTTCTAGACCTGTTTAAAACGCAAAATCTAAAGTGATATTCGAAATAAATTTTCATTATTTAAAAATTAATTTTCTAAGACAAAACATTAAACAATAATGCCTGTTGTGTAGGAACTCCTTGCTATCGATATGAAGATAAAGGCTCGCCCATAAAAAGCTTCCACTATCGGCTTATAAACGTTAAAATTAAAAGTTTCAATTTAAATTAAAAGTTTCAATTTAAAGTAAAAGTTTAATTTAAATTAAAAGTTTAATTTAAAAGATAAAATTAAAAGTTAAAATTAAGAATTAAAAAGATAAAATTGTTACTTTAATATTGCTAGTAATATATTTATCAAATTTTAAACGTCAAGCAAAATAACACAATCACTTTGTAGGACTCATTCGTAAAAAAAAATCTAGCCATCCAGAAATATTACTAAAAAAAATTATTTAAAATTTAATGATCTGATGTTTGGTATAAATTTATTCTTGAATATTCCTTTTTCTTGTAAAACTCTTGTCTTGTTAACACCTTGAGGCGTCAATCGATGTTATTACATATTGCCTTTCCATCATCATTATTTTTAAGTACACTCTGAACACCTTACTTCAGCAACCGGTAGATACGTAATTTAAGGATAATTTTAGTATCCTGCCACCACTTAGCTTGTCCTCACTAACAATATTTTTACAATAACTTTCACGTGCAGACATGCAATAAGACTATCTTCAAAAGTCAGGATGCTTTTGTAAATTGATAACAGATTTATGTAGTCTATTCTGATTACAAATAACCTTTGTTTAGGCGCGCGTAATAGAAAGTTTCTAACACAAATAAAAACTGTATTAACATGTTACAACATTATAGATGAACATTTTAAAGAAAGCCTATACTTACCTCATTCTGTGGTTTTAGTGGTCATGAATGAATGTCTTTAAATATTCATGATATGTCAGGGTGCTCACAAATTGTTCAAATCCTTAACATTTGATGTTCGTATCAAATTCTGGTCATTCATTTTATAACGAAAAAATAGAGTTTTTAGGCCCCAGTGAAAGACGTGACCGAACACTAAACCAAACCGAAACATTAAACATAAGTTTGTTTTGCCTTACCCATTCAGATATATTTGATATATCTGCTTGGAGAAGACGAAAATTGTCTAAAGTTGTAACCTTTAAAAATGGTTTTAAGTCACCCGCCAATAACAGAAAACGCGAGTTCAAAATTACAATATTGAGGTTTGTAAAGAAGTGGTAATTTTACACAGCTAAACAGGCGGCAGCTCTACGCAAAACTGATCCCCAAAAGTCATTTTTTCAATCTTCTGCTTCACGTGTCACGTCGGGTCCTCCCGACGTTGACGACCCCTTGGGAGAAAGCTTTCCTATCCAGTGCCAATCAGCTCCTTCACTGTTCTAATCCTAGTCCATGCTCGTATGTTTCGAAGCCAAGAAAGCTGTTTTCTTTCGACCCCTCTACGTCCCTCGATCTCCTCTTCATGACAAGCTGAAGTATAGCATATTTATCACCTCTCAACACACGACCAAAATATGAAATCTTACGGAGTATATAAGTGGTGAATAGTAAGTTCTTTATTAGTATTGGCTCTACGTAATGCTTCTACTACTACTACTACTACTACTATCACGCCATTTCCCCGTAGGGGTAGGCAGAGAGAATGGACCGCTACACACGTCTATCCTGGCATACATTCTTAGCTTCTTCTACATTCATACATCTTGCCATACATGCCCTTCGGTTCTGTTAGATTTTGACTTAAGATTTTGGTTTATCTGATCATGCCACGTCTTCCTTGGTCGTCCTCGTCTCACGTTGCCGTTTATTTTTGCCATATATACTTCTTTTACCATTATTTCGTCATCCATTCGTTCTACGTGACCAAACCGTCTCAGAGACCCTATTCTTAATCTTATCAATTATACTTTATTGTTGGTTATCATTTCATATCGGTCATATCATATTTTTGGAATAATTACTTCTAAATGGCTAAAAGGACTAAAAAATGACAAAGTATTTAACGACAGTGATTAGTTACATTAAATGCTTTCTCATATAAGAGATATGTGAGTTATTTCACAGATGGACAAATTTGTACCGTCTGGGAACAAAGGGTTGACCATTCATGATTCTATTCGATACAGTTTTTTATTAAATTGGTAGTAAAATTGATTTGATATTAAGATCCCACTAGAGTTCTTTAAATAATCGCCAAATTAATAAATATATACATATTGCATACCTTAAAACTAAGAAGATCATCAACATCTGTGTTAAATCAGATATTCAATCAATATTCCAATTATTTCAGGCCGTGTATCGGCTGTGACTATTCCACAAAGGCTTTTAATTCAATGCTAGTCACAGGTAAATCCTTCTGGCAACCTGTCCGTCATTCAAACCGTTGCAAGTTAAATGGATTAAGTCAGACTTAGTCCAGTATACTGTCACATTGGTAGTAATAGTACCGCCTCCCTTCTACTTGAACCACTTGAAATCTGCTCTAATCCGATTTGGAGAAATATCGTTTTGAATCGTTTGCATTAATATGGAAAGTGACTTCGAATTAGTACCTATAAAGTCGTTTATTTCGAAGGATCATACATTAGCAACATATTATATTTACATTTATTTATTTAACTATTAACCTACTGTCTGTTTTGCTATCAATGTCTGTCACGATAAAACTCGGTAACTTGTAAAAATTATAAATTAAAATGGAATAAAACTAAATACGTATTTTTATTGTAATATTTAACATACTGTGTGAAAAAACTCTTTCAAGTCATTGTGTGGTAACTTGAGGTTAGGAAATGATCGTCTGGTATTCACCATCTCTTTGAAACTTGTTAAAATAAGATGTGTGCGTTGCGTAGTGATCGAATTAATTTATATCTCTCTCTGTTAAATAAATATGTTAAATGTGTGTCTCAGGGTACTCGATATTTTTTTCATTTTTGGGCATTCTGATGGACAAAAAATTTCATTTAAAATTATGTAATGTAAATATGTGATATATTTTTTCCTTTTCCTATGTGTTAAAATTTATTTGGGTATAAAAAAGAATCGTGATAATATCCTCAGTTAGTTACCGAGAAATTAATTAACTAAGTTCAATTTGCAACGCCGCGCTGGTTGCATCAGGGGTGGGCTTAAAATTCTTGTAAACCAACCAGTACAGTTTCCTGTGTGATTTTAATCTTTTAAATGAGAGTCAGTGCTATATAAGCTCTTAGTGTCATGTGACCTGAAAAGATCTATTGTGATGGGTAACCGTGAATTTATTCTCGCCCTCCAAACCCAGGTCTTTAAAGAGCCTGGCTACTGTGTGGAGGGCGAGAGTTCTCATTTTGCTAAACTTCCCATATAAAGCCCCGTAAAGTATCGGGCTTTTAAGTAGAAGGCAAGCTTTTTGACACCCTTAGGTTTAAGCAGTGCTATTGGTCCCCCGAGGATGCGATATTTTACGATAAAAAGCATCATGTTTACTGATAATGTGTATACAATGAAAGCACCTACCCTTTTCCCAGAACTGTTCACGAAGACTTGAGTCTTTCTTCAGTTTCGCATATTCACTATCAATTTTTTTAAACTAATTATTTGAATTTTTAAATTTGTTTACAATCAAACCGCAAAAACAACAAAACAAAGATACTTAAAAAGCTTTTATTGTACCCTTCACTGCAGTATTGTCTAATTGTGATTAATCAAAAACACATGGTCCGTAAAATCACCTTTTTCTAATTTTCCAGCATGACAGTAAAGAAATACAGTTTAAGTACCGAATTGAGACCGCAACCGTATGCTTCAGATCTCGTTAAAAAAGTTAAGAAGAATGTAATAATACGCATAAGCAAACAACGACACAAAACCCAAATATATATAGGAAAAAAAATAAGGAAAAATGGAATGTGTATGGGTGTTTTCTCATTTGTTCTGCAGAACACCTAGAAGTTTCAAAAAGGTTCATTCTACGAGTAGCAATGTGTTTGTTCAATCTGCAAAGCCCTGTAAGGGCTCTAGTGATAACCCACTCTAGATTTCAGCTGAGCTATATTAGGACGAAAGCAAACCTTTCTGAGTACCGGTGTGTACTGTAGGTGTAAGTTTTTTTGTGTAAATTCAAATGAAGGTCGACAAATGTATGTGCGAATAAATTTGTATAAGTGAAATGGTGTATTTTTTAGTGATAAGCCAGGCCTATTTAACACGTATCTGCCAAACCCACATAACACGGTAAAATTAAGGTGAATTTATATTCAACAATGTTTGATTATGTCCAAATGCTTGCAGACTGGCTGGATTTCCTCCCGAGGGAGTTGTTCATATTTAAATTTATTTCAACAGAGAGGGAAAGAGTTTTCGTGAAGAAATTTGGAAGTCTAGGCATTTACAGGGCTTATGACCTGTCATTGGCTGGTTTAAGTGGCCACTTTACACACTGTGTAACATTCACCATTCTGCCCATGTTTGAACATCCACATTTCCTCAACTCTTCCATCTGTTGACTTTTGTGAAGTGAAAGAGCTGAAACCTTTATCACGTGGGTGAGATTCATCCGGCTGAACCAAATCACCTACTAGGCAACGCCTGGAAACAATTTTCCAATTTTTATACTATGTGAGTTCTTAAATAATTATCAGAAATTCAAGAACAACTGTTAAAATTAATTGATTATCGCAATGTTTTTAGAAATTACATCGAAATACAATAATAAATTATTATTTTTTTAATTTTTCTTTATAAAAATACATATTTCTGTTCTTATGATTTACCCAAATACTTGATTTTCAGGGCCATTTTCAAGAAGTTGTAAATAACTCACTTTTAGAAAATAGGAATCAAGATGGGGTAGAGTGGGATTTGAACCATGGACCTTTGAGCCGTGAATCCGAGACACTAGCTGCGGGACCATAACCTGATTTTTAGATTTTTGTACGTCGAAACAAAACGAAGAATAAAGTTCTGTATGTGACATAAAACTAGAAATCTAGACTAGTGGTTTAAACGTCAGATTGATAGCTATTTTGAGATAAAAAAATCTAAATAGGAAATCGGGTGGAAATTAGTCCATCTAGTTGTTGATTAGAACTTAATTTCAATACTCCAGGCCCGAGTTTGATTTCATGCAAAAGAGTGAGTCCCTAGACTGGACGTAAAGTGTAAGACTGATCATCCTCCTTCATGTGTTAAATGATTAAGGTACGCTGCAGATAAAATCGTTGAAACATTCATTTGGAAATAATAAACCTAACAACTGTACGGTATTGCATTTCGTTAGATCTGAATGCAGAGAAAGTTTTCTGTTTCTAAAAGAACTCAAAAAGTCCCATTTAAGTTTCGTAATAGATGTGAACTGTTTATTATTTACATCCAAACAGAGTGTTTTTTAAGCAATACAATGATAACTCAATTAAGTAAATATTTGTGTCAGTATAGTATTTAAGTAAACATTTAATGATAAGATATATTTTTGTGTTTTTTAAAAATATTTTTCATTTCCTTTTTTAATTACAAAAAAAATGCTATTTAATCTTTTACAGAATATTTTACATTTTCTTTTTTATGTTATACAAAAATTATAACTGTCCATTATTTATTACAGGAGCGAAAATTCATTAACGTTTTTTGGAATACCCATAAATAGGTGGTTTGTGGGATTTTTTTCTTTACTTTTTTTACTATTAATATGTATTTCATCGCTATGTAATTATGCTTCGTTTTTTGAATACTCTGTAAAAAACAAAAAAAAATTTTTTTTTAATGTATCCATATAAACAAATCGGGAGGTTATCTTCAATAATTGTCATGTCCACTTTTGTTAAAATTTGGTAAATGTGAGTTTAAGTTTCTGGAATTTCTATATTTAATCAGAACACTAAGGGGCTTGACCAAATTTTAAATTTAGCATTTTTAAAAAAAATATTTTTGAGTATAAAGATGTGATATTTATACATTTGAAGCAAAGGCGATGCTCTTAAATTAACGAAGAAAAATATTCTGAAAAAAAATAACATTTTAGTACTGGACCAATTTTAAATAATTACCTGTTGAAATAGCATTTACATTACCTGTAATTACAAAATTATAAAGAAAAATCACATCATATTTTTTTTCATTTTTTATTTTCTATAAAATATTCAGCACGTGTGCATTCCATTCGGAAGGTCAAACCATTCAGTATCCCATATCCAGTATCATCCAATAACTTACAGTGCCACAGAATGTGTTCGGCTGATTAATTTATCTCCGGTTATCTCCGCACGTCAGCCCAAAACAGGAGCAAGTCCAAACTTACGGAACTTGCTTCAACTCCCATGTCCCGAAACCATCTGTGCAGGATGGTTAAACACCAAGAACTAACTGCACATCTTGTTTTTAATGAAAGGTAAAAAAAAAAACAACGTCTATCTCCCCGTACGTGCCATTTTCAAAGAATTCAATATTTTCTCATCTCCTCACAAAACGTTTAATACCGACTGTCTGGTCTCAAAATCTATCAGGAAATTTCCTGCCAGCACAAGAGTGTTAGACCCCACATTTCGATATACCCTCGTTATTGCCAGCAGAGGAATCTTATTGTGATTTTATATTCATTTTAAGCGAGCAGCTTAAAGCTGATATGCTGAAATTTATTTAAACAATAAATGGCTGTTGGTGCACTTTAACTTTTCTAAAACAAATCTAGTCCATTGTTTAACCTATTGAGACTACATGTTGAGATCAGCTTTGGTGGCAGCTTGTTCCAATCATCCAAAACCCTACTATTGTTCAAAAAATGCTTACGTAGAATTAGATTGAACCTGATTTTGTCCAGACTGTGGCCTCAAAGACGAGCATCTTGTTTAAGCTTGAACATGGGATCCAAATTTGGGCAGTTTTAGTGACTATGGAGTATCTTGTATGTCTCTATCAATTCACTCCTTTCTTAGCGTTTCTACTGCGTTCCGAGACCGAAAGTTTCCAGTCTCTCCAAATAAAGAAGCCATTTCAGGCTCGGCGACAACTTTTGAGCTCGTCTTTAGACTCTTTCAAACATGTTGGTATCCTTAACACAATAAAGATTCCATATCTTAAATCTATATTCGAGAGTTGGTCTGATATAGGATTTATATATGTTTAGTAGCATAATAGGTGTTTTATATGAGAAAGCTGTTTATATCAAGTAGATAATTGAATTGATTTTTTTATTTATGTTAAAATATGACATTCTCATTTTCAAACCTCTAGTATTGTTAATCCGAGGTCTTTTTGTTGATTCACAGGTTTCAAATCTACACCATTTAGATCATTTATAAGTTTTTGGTTTTCAGAGCCAATGTGAAGAACTGTGGATTTATTCATATTGAGTGTGAGAAGCCGTTTTTGGTTATAGCCTGTTATAGCCTGTTTTTTAGTTTCTAGAAAACCACTGGCCACCAGGCGTTATCAAAGACACGAAATATTCCGAAATGCGCCCATGATTTGTTTTTTTTATTACAATCTTTCACCGAATTTAGTGCAAAGTACTTTATTAAAAGGAGTTATTTTGAATTTATTTTAACAGAGAGGGAAAACATTTTTGAGAAGGCAATATGGAAGTCTAGGCATTTACAGGGCTTATGACATGTCATTGGCTGGTTTAAGTGGCCACTTTACACACTGTGTAACATTCACCATTCTGCCCATGTTTGAACATCCACATTTCCTCAACTCTTCCATCTGTTGACTTTTGTGAAGTAAAAGAGCTGAAACCTTTATCGCGTGGGTGAGATTCATCCGGCTGAACCAAATCACCTACTAGGCAACGCCTGAAAACAATTTTCCAATGTTTATACTTCTTCTTTTACCAGGTAGTAATTCAACAATGTTTGATTATGTCCAAATGCTTGCAGACTGGCTGGATTTCCTTCCTAGGGAGTTGTTCATATTTAAATTTATTTCAACAGAGAGGGAAAACATTTTTGAGAAGGCAATATGGAAGTCTAGGCATTTACATTTCTAGGAGTTATTTTGTTTCAAAAATAGCATAATCTAATGAATAAATATTTTCATTCTTACATGTCTTTAAAGATACTGTTAACGGTGGTCTTAATTTTAAAAATTACTTTCAAAATCTCGATATAACACGGAGCTTTTTTTACAAGCAATTTTTTTTTTTTACTTATACCTTCAAATAATTGTTTTATAACAAGCATCCTGTATACAAGAAGACTCGGAAAACTCTATTAAAACTCCAGTAGTGTCGTGTTCACAGCATTCGATTTTTTCTGCTAACTTGCTGTTAGGAACTCGGGCGGAAAATCACAAAGACTCAAGTTTGCAACAAACATTAGTTTACTTCATAATATGACTTATTTTACTTGAATAACGCACAGTATGCAAATTAATAAAACGAATAAGCAAATACTTTTAAAATATATAATGTATTTTAATGTGGATTTTGGTTTTGTAATATTTAATAAAAACTTCAAAATAATATAAAATGATAGTTAATGATAAAATAAATATAAAACAACTTTAATTATAATAATAAAAATACGTACATAGTTTTATTCCACATTTATTTATAATTTTTTTTATCCGTGACAGGGTTTTGTCGTGACCGACATCTACTTCAGTCTGACGATGTTAGTCATGACGAAACCCGGTCACTGGTAAAAAAAAATTATAAAAAAAAAAATGTAAATTAAAGTGGAATAAAACTGTATACGTATTTATAATAAAAATGCAGTTCCATCAAGAATGACAGTAGAAAAACTCAATATATTAAAACAACGTTGTTTTTAACCACTTAATTTTTTTCTACCTACCGGTTTCAAAGCTACACAAGCTTCTTTATCAAGGTAAACTTAAAAATTTATGAATTCAGTCCTACTTAAATTTAACAGTGAATTCTGAATATTACATCATCATATATGGAGCTAATAAGTCAAGTCTTTTTATCATGTTGTTCTTGTCAAGATGGGAAGTATTTTTTTTTTAAATGTGTGAAGTAAGATATAGAAGGATATAATTATGAAGTTAACTTTACCTAGTTAAATAAGCTTTTGTAGCTGTCGCGTATATAATATTAGTATGGATTAATTGTAAAGGATGCATTTTGTATAAAGATTCTGATCGACATGACAGTCGTCTTTTAAAATACCCATTGGGCGCGTATATATAAAAAAAAGACAAAACAAACAAACAAAACACATGCCTTTTTCCCGTAGGAGTAGGCAGGAAGGATAGAACGCCATATCACTATATCTTTGCATACAGACCTCGCTGACTCTACATTCATACATCTTCTCATGCACGCACGCCGATTATTCCTACTGTTGACATGTCCATCTTGAAGTATTTGATGGACTTGATCGTGCCATGTCTTTCTCGGCCTTGTTCGTTTTCTGCATCCATCAACATTAGCATCGTAGATTCTTTTAGCCGTTCTTTCGTTGTACATTAAATAAATAAATAAAATAGCGTTAACCAGATACCGAATAACCGAGTCTACTGGAACATTTCCCTAGGCAGTGCATGTCGTCTCAAAATAATCTAATAAGCAAAGTCATACCAAATCTCAAGAGTAAAGCCGTTATCTTTTTTTTAGATTATTCAGATAAAAAATGTAAGTCTACAAAAAAATACTAAATACAATTTTTATATAAATTAAACACATGTATTTACATGAATCTTTTCCATTACGTATAAGAAAAAACAATTCTCGTGCACATAATGGGGAGTGACGTCTTACAATAATGTGTTTATATGAAAAAAAAAATTAATTACGGTGTTTTCAATCAGTGCTACATGAATAATAAATATTTTATTTTCTTTTTAATTATTTTATTAATTTAAAGAAAACAACAGCCAATATAACAAAAACAAAAAATCAAAATTATACAAGTAAGCTAATTATAGTTTTTTATACATTACTAAATACAATGTCAAAAAAAGAAGAAAAAAAGCGAACATTTAAAAAGCCACTACGCGTCATTCTAGGTGTAAAAAAATAATAAAATATTACAATAATAATGAAATAATAAAAAAAAACAAAAGAAAAAGCTTTTTGTTTGCTCTGACTTCAAAATCCTTTCGCCGGCGGATCCATACGGAGTAACCCCAGATCAGCCTTTCCTTATTTCTTCTTTCAAATAAGAGAAAATAATTACAATATTAAAGCGTAAAAACAAAAAAAAAATTGATAGATACAGTTAGATTAAATTATAATGATTATTTTCTATGAGGGTTCTAGCATTTTCTTTAAATTTATTTAAAGTGAGGAAATACATATATATCGATTTCAGTAAAAAACGTGTTTTAATTATTTGGAATTCTGGGAAAAGATTCTTATTATTATTTGTGCTTGAAATACCAACATGAAACAATTACAAATATAACTTCTTTTTTCAATATGTTCATTTTCTTTGTTCATTTCACTTAAGAAAAATATTCCTCTGTAAGTATAATGATGTTGTGCTGTAGTTCATTTTAATTAAGGAATCAAAATGTTATCAGTTATTCTAGGTTACGTGTATGGTATAAAGGGTATATTCGTGGTATAAAATCAGTAAATAATTCATTAAAAAAACTAGGTGTTGTATTGATTTTTACGCTTATAAAGCTTTAAAATACATAAAATTAAAGAAATACAATTAAAGAAAATAAAAGGACGTACAAAGTGTTCAGAAAATAAACGATTTTTTTTTAATTTCGTGGGTTTGGAGAGTCCGATTGTCAAAATTTAAACTTTATTATGTTGATGTACATGCTCCTGAAGTATGCCTAAATAAGGGCTGCCGCATACAAAGTAAACAGTTGATACAGCTGAAAATTTTAGCGTATTTTTGGAGCATGTATACCAACATATTTTTTTCAAAATTTGACAATCGGACTCTCCGAACCCACAAAATTGTAGAATTCCCGTTATTTTATAAACACACCTCGTATGTTTTTAGAAACACAGCACCTATAAATAATTTTTAATATTAAGGCCCCTAGTAGTAGTGGTTTTTTAATAAAATTTGTGTAGATAAAAAATAAATATCAACCAACATTTATTAAATTTTATTAACTTATCATATCGGTGCAGTCCTGAAAGTAAGAAAACCTACGTAACCCTGCCGCTAGGCATACTGTAACATTTCCAAAAAAAAAGTATTTATATTTGGATATTAATTGTTTTAAGCTTTGTTAATCACTCATGGACAAATATTTACCTATGAAAAGTTACACTATCCTTTTTATGTTTATCCGAAAGATTTTTACACGCTTTCATGACGCAAGCGGGCATTTTGATTTCGATCCTAAACGTCACGCGTGTAGCTCGATCACAAATAACTATCGACGCGCTTAAAAATATGCTAAGCATTTGAGCGATCACAATGAACAATAGTGAACACTGTTAAATTATCGCAGTCATAAGTCAACGCGTGTGTATTCTCTAAGTCAACGCTCGAGTCAGTTTGTTTTTTTTCCTCGTAAATAAATACAGTTCATTGAAGAAAAATTAGCATTTACTTAAAAAAATAATACGATATATTGCATTTGCAAAACAGTAAGGAGTATCTATTACAAAAAGGGAAAATTACTATGGCGACAGCTTTTATTAACATTTGGCTTGCCGACTGCCGGCTAAATGCAATAAATAGCATAATAAATAATAAATAAATTCATTAATAAAAATAGCAGTTTTGGAATATTTTCCATATTTATACCGTGAAATTCAAATATGGGATTGCGCAGCAGGATTATATGTCGCAAAACGTAAATATTTTGACATTTAATATTAGGTGTTCACATATGTTTCATTGTGATCGCAAATACGATAAACAACCGTTGTGAGAAATTGTTATCACGTAGTTTATTAGCACGTCGATAGTCATTTGTGATTAAGCTACTGGCAGTGCGGTCG
This sequence comes from Micrasema longulum, assembly GCF_059751315.1. Taxonomy (NCBI): domain Eukaryota; kingdom Metazoa; phylum Arthropoda; class Insecta; order Trichoptera; family Brachycentridae; genus Micrasema; species Micrasema longulum. The sequence goes on from NW_028278312.1 coordinate 299,606, forward strand.
AAGAACGTCTAAATACGCGCCGGGCATGACTGAGCATAAAAGAGTAAGATGGATCCACACTTTGTTAATTTATCTAATCGTTTAATGAATAAACAAAAGAGTTTTGATATTCATTTATGTTAATTTAATAGGAAATAAACATTAAAGAAAAAAAATTGGTTAAGTTTTATTTTTAGGAAACATAAACACATGATGCATTTACTCTGCTTTTCTTCATTTGGCTCTAGGAGTACGGGATATTCAAGATCCAAGTTTTCAGTTAATACATCCTCTTTAGGTGGTTTAGACTTAGAGTATGCAAGATAACTTTTAACTTTCAGTTTAGGAGTTAAAAACAATGTCGGTCTTGCATGAAGTTAGCGAAGCATTATTAAAGCGAAAAGTGGGGTCTAGTT